>NC_044250.1:6126174-6313674 GCF_003957555.1 Calypte anna | reverse complement strand
ATTACATAAATCAGATGGGATTTCACCCTGAAACCAATGGGAGATGTGCCATTTACTTCAGCAGGGTCAGAATTACACCCTGAAAATGCAGGACACAGTCTTACCATGGGAATAACAACTTTCACTACAGCAGTACAAATGTCATGTGCATACCTGCACAATTAACTGTTTTACATTACATACAGGTATTTTAAAAATTTAATTCTAAAAAATAAAGATATGAAATAAGTTCAAATCTGCTTACATAAAAAGGAAAAGTCTACAACTTCCTAGTTTTGAAAAGCACGCTTCTCCCCTAACTCTTTAAAAAGACAAAAATGTGACAATCTGAAACTAATGTAACAGAAAACACAACTGGTGAAAACATTGGCATTAAAATTATAAAAGCCAAGTGTAATAATTTTACAAAACGTATTACTTCTGACTAAGACTTCTGGAGAATATACTAGACTCAATACAGTTATTTCTTACTAAAAAATGAACTTTCAAATAGAACCATTCCAGAATATATTCCCTTTCACAGGAACAGGGTTTTTTTGGTTTTTTTTTCCCACCATCTGTAATCTGTGCTCTTTGTGTAGCCAACTTTGTCCAATATTAATTTTCTTTAATACAGTGTATGAGCATTTGTTTTCCCTCTTTTAGTTCTTATCTAACTCTTTGACTTAGAAAGTATCAAAAAGTGACTGTTTCTGAATGGACTGTGACTTTAGAGCATGGGGTGTGTGTTTGTTTTGAATATACAAAGCTGGGCTTTGACCCACAGCATTTTGTTTCTCCTCAGTTAAATAAGGAAGGAGGATGGTGAAGAGAGGAGTATGACTCACAACCAAGAGTAGATAATTCTCTCCAGCATAATGAATGCCTTTGTCATAAAGTGCTTACTCAGCAAACCTAACGTCCACTATTCACTCTCTTAAACAAAATCTCAAGATTCATTTTTCAATTTATTTAGCATTTCCTATTTTTATTTTATAACCTTAAATCTATGTCTTTGTTTCATAATTTGACTAAGAAACTGCACTGCAGCTGCTGCCAGCTGATCTCTAAGAGGCACTTGGTACACATCACTGAGCACCAGCAATCAGCATCCTTCCCCCATTCCTGACAGTCCTTAGTGGCAATGGTGTCAGGACTCTTCCTGACCATGAGCCTCCTGTATCACAGCCTGCCAAATGCATTATTCAGATTTTCTTTTTTACCTTATTGGTAAAAGTATACAATATAAAAAAGCAGTATTCAGTACACTAAAATTTGATCCTGAGTCAGAAAAGAAAAAGGGTGGATGAAGAAATACCTTTTCCATAGTAGTGTGAGTGCCACTTTCTTTGCAGAACTTTCCGTTCTAATGGCTTGTAGGGTTTTGTTAGGAGGTACAAGGGCACAAGAAGGTGGCAGAGAAAACTAAGTACTCTTGGGAGTGTTCCCTAGTGAGGTGGTAAAGGCAGCAGTCAAGACCTTAGAAGGAATTAATGCTGGCTCAGCATCAATACCACACATTGGCTCATTGGCAGGTGTTAATGTGTTCAGAGAGAGCCTGCTAACAGCCCATGACCTGAAGGAACTCTCTAATCAGAAGGAAGTGAAGCAAGATTGATTCAAAGTAGGACAAAATCTCTTCCATATCAGAGATCCACAAAATCTGTGAAGCTCCTTTTCGGCTCAGCACACCTCTGAGCCATTCCTATCCAAGGGAGAGACTACTTGGAAATCCTTGAAGGTCAGGTTCATGCATTTCCTTTTCAGCTCTTGTTTCTCTTTTGCACGGGTGGATTTTCCAAAGGAAGGGAAGATCTAGCACCAAACTGTATTAACCCTTAAGTGATGAGTCTATTGGTAGCACCATATTCAAGCATTACTTTATTAGGCTAAACAATAACTGAACAGCCTAGATAAAATATTCTCAAACCCTGAGGAAGAATGATAAATAAAGAACTACTGTCAATGCTGCCACCTTGGAAAAAAAAAAAAAAAAAAAAAAAAGAAAGAAAAGAGTTACAAACCCACTGGATTGCAGAACTGAACAGGAAAAGTGGATCACAAAAAGCATTTGAGCATCTGACTAGCTCCAAATTTCAGCTGCAAGAGCAAATGCAGGGAAGAATTTTCTCCATGTGCAAATGACTTGATTGGGACTGATTTCTGGTGCAAGACTCCCTTTATAAATATATTGCTGTTTTATCCCACTTGATGTTATAACCTCCTTAAAATATCCTTAGAGGCATGGAAGAAAAACAGCAAACTATTTCCCCATGTCCTCTACTATATACAGGTTCTCCACAGGGGGTTTGATGATGAAGAGAAGATGAAATAGCTGCCACGATCTCATCTATCAGGGGGAAAAAGGGGAACACACCAGTGCAGGATGCTTGTGTTTCTTGAGTTCAAAATCCAAACAGGCTAAACAACTGCATAAATAATGGAGAGTTTCAAGCAACTTCATCCTTGCTTCTTCCTCCTCTGATTTCTTCCTTCCATTCCAGGGCTAGTAACAGCCACAATTGTTAGTGAGAAGAGTAAATGGATATTTAGTCCCATATAGCTATGGTCATGGCAATGGCCTCTTCCAGACCAGATGGACCTGATGCAGAGTCAGAGATCTATTGGGGTTTCAGTCCCTGACGACTGTGAGGGCTGCTGCCCTTGGCTATGGACACGTTTAGCCAGGTGAACATTTGCTAGCACTTGGTAAAGCTGAGTGCATCTCACCCCCAGAGCAGTTGTGCTCCTCCTGAATACCATCACCACCTCTCCAAGGTGTCTTGCAGCATATGTGGTCCACTCCTGAAGTCATGAGCTGACTGCTTACTGAAGAAGAATATGGCAACCCAGGCAAAGCTATCAGTGCTTCAAAAGTCTGTTTGCAAAAAGTACAATACGTTGCATGGAAAGCCCGTGAGGCAAAGGCATCTCTGCTCATTTGAAAAAACCGAAAAGCAAACCCACAACTGTGTTATCACTGAAAAACTGCAAAGCACAACGACAATGTGTCTCAGTGTTAAATACCACTGTTATAGCATGTGTCTTTAAACAGATACCAGAGTAGCTCTTCAACAAATATAAACAAAAAAGGAAAAGACAGTTACAGTCAATGCTTGTTTTTTAAATTTTTACCTAGGGGAGTTCCCACTACTCATGAACTGAGAAAGGACAGACTGAGGACTCAGGGTCTGTTATTAAAATCCTGACTTCTGAAGATGTCATCTGTTTCTAACTTCATTCCCTGATTTTAATTACGTATATGCAAGATGGAAAATAGGTGGACCAATATCTATTCAGAAAGAAAATTTAATTATCTAAATTAAGGCAATGCAGTTTTAAAACCCACTGTTTTTCATTAGAACCCCCAAATATAAGGAAAATTATTGAACAATGTTTTTATGCCATTATGTTATTAAAGTTGGAATTTTAATTACACTGATTATTCCTAAGAAACACATCATTACACACTTTTAATTTATTCCTACTTCACAACTTTGGGTGATTACATCTTAAGCATATCACACATCATAGAAAGTGGAAAAAGAGAGTTTGATTGCTTACATAATATGACATAGACACCGCAGGCTGCTTGTCACTTAAGACTTTTATAATTTTATTTTTTCTTATTAAAAAATTCCACTACCTTGTCAACATATCAAGGAAAATCAAGAATCAAGGAAAAAAACCTATTTACTCTGAAGTATTCCAGTCTAAGGTGAGGTCTTGCACAACACTTAATGACAGGTACTGCCTGACAGGACTTGTGCTGGATAACAACCGCCAAAGTACAGCACCTTCCAGGTTGTCAACTTCCAGAAACAGCTATTTATTGACTAATTAAATGCTCCTGTCACATTCTTGTCTCATTGAAACTTAATGTGAACCAACCACAGCACAATTATAGTGCAGAATATATTTCAGAGGATGTGTTCATTTCTTATTTCCTAAGCATATCAGAAGTTATAAAGGTCTGTGGAACTTATACACAACACAGTGCAAAATCTGTGAGAATCAGAGCACATATTTCTATCCTCTTTGCAATTCCAGGAGCTGCTTGGGTAATGGTAAGACTTAACCACTCAGTTTCTATAGGAAGCTCTGTAAATTCTATGAAGCCATTTATTATTACAAGCTAGGTGAGTTACTCTGTGAATATCTAACTGACACCCAAAAGGATACCAGGAGAACACCTTTGCTGGAAGGACTGGACTCCATTCAAAAATACATAAAAACAAAAGAGAAGAATATTTTCACAAGTACCACATAGTAACTGACAGTGTGATTTTGGAATCTAAACTAGTTTTACTAAAGCAAACAGGTTATTTATTTTATTTGAGTTTATTACAAGATCCTGCTTAATGAAAGTATAATTTCTTTTCTGTTACTCTTATAGCCCCAGAAACATCAGGTAGCTGCAAAAAATCTGTTACTCTTAAACAGCTGCCAGGTACTACATAGAATATAGGGTTAAGAAGAGTTAATCTTTAGATTAAATATTAGCATTAGAAATTCAGTTCTTCCCCCATCTTTCTGCTTTGCATTCCAGACCTGAACGTCCTTATAAACTCTGGCAGAACTCTTGCTAAATACTTGAGTTCAGGTAGGAAATTCCAACTTAGTATTTTTTGAAAACTAAGTCATGCTAAGTCAGTGTATAGTATGTATTATGTAGTATTATGCAGTACTGCCTTATTAGCAACTGGTAAGAGGAGGAGATGGAGTAATTGCTGAAAAAAGAATATCCTTTTAAATAGAAGTTAAATGAATTGGACACGTAAAAAGGAAATATTTTGCTCCAGCTATGTCGCCGAAAGGAAAACACTTTCATTTAGTATACAGGTAAAATTATTAATCAAAGTAAACAGAACTTTTCACTTAGTATGTGAATAAAATTGTTAATCACGTAAACAGAACTAATTATGTAGGACTTTTTCTCCCTCTTGGTATAAAAAATATCTGAAGCTTTGAAAAAGTGAGTAGTGAGTCATGAAGAGCCTAAAACAATCTTATCACATAGACAGTGAGACATTGCTAAGTAGGGCATGCACTGCCAAATGCTGGAGCTTCTAACCTGAGAAAGTTTTCACTTGTTTATCTTGGGTCATTATCTTTTCTTTTTCTCCAGCCTGTTAAGGACAGCAGAACTTACAGAGAACTCAGATAACTCCAAGTAATGGACAACACATTATGAAACCAACTGTTTGAAAAAAATCCTCAATTATTGCATAGCCAGCCAAAACCCCTCCCCAAATAATGTACTACAGGTTTCATTCTTTTAAAGTAGTTGTTCCTGTTCCTTGGTTCACCCATTCCCAAGCTGCACTCATACAAATCACAAGAAAATGAGGGGAAAAAAGGAACAGTAAATATACTGCTACAATTGTGTTTTCCCATTAATAACAAAAAATTACACAGTAATCTCCAACTTACTTCTCTTTGTGTTTTTAAACTCAATGACTTACTAATCACTGATGGCTATGACTCTTGCTCCTTTACACCTCTACCATTTTTTGTATCTGTCAGTCATTTAAAAATAGATACCAAGATTAAAGTTTTAAAAACTTTAGACCTCTAATGAAAATGATAATTGATTTCAGAAGAAAGCCATTGACTAAATTCAAGATGATCTATGAAAGGAGAAGCTATGTTGGGTGAAGTCTGTGCCATGCTGGGACCTCAAGGTCTATTTTGAAGTATCAGTAGGAATCTATAGGATGTGACAGGAAAGATGAAGTCTGGCAGTTTGAAAAAGAACTGCCTCTTTCTCCATGAAAATCTACCTTCACAGGACATCTGAAAATAAAAAATAAATCTGGAGATATTGGGCTTTTAGATAAGAAGAGGAAACCACCATGAAGAGGTAAAATGGAAACTACCAATTATTAAAAAAGGTGAAATCAGCACCCATGGCTTTACCTAGCTCAGAACTGAAGATATTCACATTTATCTGTTGTCAATATTGAACTTATTAAATAAAACAATCTATTTTTGAGATATGGAACTAGTTGAGAAAATGACAGATGAGTGTAAATGTATTGAAAGTTACTTCCTTGTGACTGTTTAGGAAAAGAGGCAAGCTTTGGGAAGAAAGTTGTTCTCTTTGAAAGAAAATTGTCAACAACTTTTTCTTCCAAGCCTCTCCTCTAAGGACTATCACATGGACTGCTTAGTTGCATCTCCACCATCAAAACAGCATCTGTACATTTCCATATTTTATGCCATTCAAAAATTGATATTGAATCAAAGAAACACATTTTCTGTTAAAAAAAATAATCCCAAGAACATTAAGATGGAAAAGAACTCAAAGTTTTTCTTCTTTTGCCTCCTTCAGCCAAAAAGGCCACACTGTCACACTTGATAGTCTAAACAACAGGAAGCAAGGCAAAACCCCCAGCCTGGAGGCTGAAAATCTGCTTTAGGGAAATGAAATAGGAATAAACTATCTTTGACTCTTTTTTTACCCTCACCCACATTAATATATTTTGTAAGAAAGCTCCCTTTATGCACCCTTTATTCCAGAGGTATTTCCTCCTCAACAGGTAATAGCTCAGTTCTTGTTCTCAAAGTCATACTCTTTGAAAATACCATCATCACAACACTGAACTCTATATACAAACAAATACACTTTAAAAACCAACACACAGCCCTTTTAGTTTAAAACTTCTACCAGATTTACATATTATGTACCACACACTGACAAACAAAATTGGAAAAGTTGTTAAGCCCTCATACAGGTGGCAACTCTTGCAAAACCCTCAGCTGTAATTAACATTGAAACTCTTCCCAATTTTGAAATAAAATGTTTTGTATTTTAATAGTTTAGACATTCTTAATGGTCCTGGGCACCCAAAAGAAGGAGCATTTTCATGGTCCTATGAACATACGTTTTATGTCAAGAAAACTGTATTTTTATACATAATATAGCCCCATAAAAAGATTACACTGAAAATAGCCCTAAGATAGAACGAATCATAAAGAAGTCAGTGTATGTGTTAAGCCTGTAGAGTGAAAGCATAAAAATAATATTCTTCTGACATTGTGAATGAATGTCACTTCCCTATTTTTCTGGGAAAATTTACATGGACATTCTGAAGGCAATTTGTGTCTCATGTATGTGGGTACCATTCTTCTACCTTTTAGTGTTATTACAGAACTTGGTAAAGACAGTTTTAGATGTGCCATTTCTTAAAATGAAATACAAAATTACCCTGGAATATTACAAATCACTTTGAAAGAATGACTCTGCTCAGTTTGAAGGAAACTTTCCCACATCTCCCTATTCAAAATAAGATATAGATACCACATGGCTACACCTAAGAAGAAAAGAAATTTGAGGAATACTTTCTATAACTATATAGTTTGGCTTTTTTGACTCCTGGCCAATCCTTATGCTCTGCAAGTGAATGGAAAACAGCCTCTGAATGCTAACCAGAGTTGGATCAGACCTTGCTATTGCTGAAAACAAGTAATTGAGAAGCAGGTGATTTGTCTTTAAAAAAAAAAAACAAAACAACTCATGAAGTGTCAACTGGAAGAACTGCAAATGATGAAAAGTTTGATACTTTCTGCAATATCTGCCAGGGTTAACATAAAAGGTTTTGTAACTAAAACATACTAGAGATTTATATCAGCTTGATTTTACTTATAATATTAAGGCCTGTTTCAACCAGAAGAAAGGCTTTTACTGATGAGACACGCTTTTTATTTCCCCTGAAAAACATTAAGTATTCTCTCTAAATTACAAATACACGTTATTTTATGACTAGCTAAATCATTAATCAAGATAAGTATGGGAAAGCTAAGGGATCTCAGTTTACTTGATGGCTGATTGCCCAGCAACCATTCCCTGTAATTGTACTTAGCAGCAGAGCAGTGTTCCTGGAGACCACAGGCTTTCCTAGTGTGGGGTTTTTTCTGCAGTGGTTCAGGGGAAAACTAAATAATCCAAACAAAACATTTACATCCAGATTTCAGGTTATGTCCCTGCTCAGCTTTATTTAATGCAGCTTCATCACAGTCACTTAGCAATGCAAGGTGAGGTCTTGCAAGAGCCCAAGCCTGATTACAAGTGGTAATTTGTACTTTAAATTTGACTTTGGGAATAAAGAAAGGAGAACTATTTGATGATCAAATGTTAAAAACAAGTTAAATAATAAGTAATTGTCTAGCTGTTATTTATCAAATTGTTTTATGTAATGGTAGGAAACAGAGGATTAATATATATTTAAATATAATCTAACCCTATAAAAAAGACCTACACTGCTTTCCAGTAAATCTACAGAATACATTATTCCAATAGACAACGACCCAACAATTCAGGTGCTCAAGTGCAGTTCCAGTACTGTGACAGATCTTGTATGATCCAAGCAAGACACTGGCAAAAATCTAACCAAAGAAACACAAACATCTGCTCAGCCTAACTTATCCTGTTTTTTGGCAAAAAGGATGGTAAAGCTAAGATCATCTAACATTTTAAGTTCTGTTGTCATCCTTGAGTTCTGCTGTATGAAAGCTGTAGGTCTGTTGCCACTGAAGTAGCCTTCTAGAGTTCAATATGCTTTTAAAAGTATTAGTTAAACAAAAAGATTACGAGTTTAAATTCTATTCCTGATTAACTACATTGGAAATTATATAAATGCCCTCTCATTCTAAAAAATTGGTATTTTAAAGTTTAATTAAGGCATGCAAGCTCTTTTGAGTAACTTTGGGTGAAAGGTTCAGCATTATTACAAATTACAAGGAAAATACTTCAGAGTACTGGTATTACTAATATTACTAACATGAGATTTAGAATAATGTGGCAGCTTAAACCAATCAAACTCAGTACAAAACGTCCACTACAGCTGAAGAATTTATCTGCCCCTCTGCAGGAATTACTGTGCAAAGTACTGTGACCTGTATTACACAGGGTTCAGATTAAATAATCACAGTAGTCCCCATGCACCCTAAAATCTTGTAATATTCCAGACTGAAAAGGAGTTAAACACAAAGCTCTACTTGCTTCTTTCTTCTGAGTAGAAACTATATAAACACATTCATTAGGTTTTCAGTAGGCCTCCTTCCTAAGAAAAGAAATTACATACTTTTGAGCTCTCAAGTGAACTACAGTGTTTTATGCCTTTAATTCAACAGTATTAGGGCTTACAATTCATTGAAATTCAAAATCATGGGTGCAAACTGCATTCACAAAGAAAATGTTGACCTTCCTATATAGCAAGTGCCTTTTCATTCTTTTTTTTTTTTTTAAAAAAAAAAAAGCCTGAACACTAATGAAGCTTAAGGAGGTAAAAAATTTGAACTTCCTATTAAAATAACAAATGTAACATAATTCACATATTTCAGCATGTTGGCTACCACTCCTGAAGTAAAATACTGTAGCAGAAAGAGCATATTGTTCCTACACATCGCAAATATGCAAATGAGACAAGTATTCAATATTCACTTGAAAGCGAGAAAATGTACCAGGCTACCAATGGTATTTAGGAGAGCAAACTGGTTGAACATGATTATTTGAATTTAAAAACTGGGTATGGGATTCCCCTCGCTTTGCTTCTTGCCATATATGGTGTCTGTGTAATATCCACAGGGCAAATTATTCACTACCTTTCTCAAGATGAAAAGCTGCTGATTGGCATCAGACATCAAGAGGGATTTTGGCATTAGAATAGATTTACACTTGATGACATGTCAAAGCCTTGAAACAAAAACTACAGAATTTACTCATGAATGCCGAAGGCAAGCTACTTATTCAATACTAGCTCAATGCACATCTTTCCAAGGATGGCATTCAACCACACCAAGAACAAAATACAGCAAACAAAACATGGTTATATTTAGAAACGAATGTGCTTGACTAGAGCGAACAAAATAACAGCCAGCATTACCTGTTGCCAGCTGTCAGTGAAGAATAAAGAACTGTAACATCCTTGTAATAAAGAGGGAAACAGAATCCAAGCTTATAATGAAAATACAGCAGTCAGTGGGATGAAGTAGGATCAGCAGCACTATGTGTGGGCAGGATAACTCCTACTCTGAGCCTACTGTTCCCCTGGCAGTTGTGCCCTCACTTCTTCCTTCCCAGAAACACTTGAAAATGAAGAAAAACTAATTAGGACCACAGGCACAAGGTGCAGTGCACATAGGTGTACAAATATATGACAATGTCAAATTTTGCCATTTTTCCTTCTACCTCCATTATGGTTGAAAAAAAAATATTTTCATCATTTGCATTACAACAGAGTAGAAAATCATTACAAGTGTTGACAAGATGACAATTATTTTGGCACAGACAGTGTGGTAAGCACATCTTAGAAGAAGAGGTATCTCATTTCTATACTGGATGTGTGGGAAAGAGCTTCTGAATAGGTTTGGTATGAATAGCCTGTGAGCAATGCCAAGGTTACCTGTGATAGGAGTCAGAAATATAAGGCAACATAAGAAGCAGAGAACACCCACTCACTTGGATCATGCCCACAGAAATTAAAGCTGACTTCCTTTTACTAGCATTAGTTTGTAAGTTCTTCTATGTTCATGTCACATTGCACATACGAAGTGAAAAGGTTGCTTTTTGTGGGTAGGTTATGAAAAATGAGGAGCATTGGTTGTCTTAAGAACCTGAAATTTGAAGTAACTGAAAGGAAGAACTTGCAGAAAAGCAGACAAGAAAAAGTTTCCATTGGGTTTTTCCTTACAACAGATTCAAAGTAGCACTGAACATATTTTTTAAAGAATCCTACAATTATATTCAAATTCCAAGTCAGAGACAAGGCAAATTAATTAATTTTGCTATATTAAAATAATATATAGAGCATATATATCTTGATTTTCATAAGCTGTATGCTTATGGCAAGATGAAGAGAGACCTACATGCTCCTAGAAGGAATGCCCAATTTTGCAATGGATTTTCAGATACTGTGTATTCACATGAAATAATCAGGAATGAACAGGTTAACATGGTTACTGTTTAGTTAGAGCACCTTCATTTGGTGCATGTAATGTAAATTATGTAAAAAAAAAAAAAAAATTCAAGTGATAATCAGATTCTGTTAGAATGCCCTAATGTTGATAAAGATTGTTATTCAGCTTTTCTGATAAAGATATTGGAAAGTGGTTTTATGAAGTAGCCATCATATTTTATTGCTTTTAAGAGTTTGTAAGAGTTAATTACTTGTAAATACAGCCAGCTCCTTTTGGTCTGTACAAATGGCTGCTGTATTCCTTGAAAATTTGGTAGAATTTGCAAATGTAAATCAGTACAAGAAAAACTCCAACTTCTTCCTACAGTCTCTTCCGAAAGTCAATGAAAGAAGTATTTTCTCTTCAAAACCCATCATACTAGATGCCAATCACAGAACACCCAAGCAGTTGAGAGGCACACAAAGTACAGATTCATGAAGAGTGTCTGTGGCATCTCTGAAGAATGGGCTGGACCAGCATTATGGTTTAGGTGTCTGTGCCTAATCTGACCAATGGCCTCATCTTTCTGAGAAAAAAATAGCTTCCCCACATGGCAAAAGCTTCATTTTCAAGAACAATCATTGACCTTAATTCTTATTCTAAAAGACATCTGCAGCAAAGTAGTAAAGTGACAACTGAAATTTAATGCTTGCGGGAAGGTGAGAAAACAATATTTAACTGATATGCTAAAAAAATACCTTTTAGCACTTCTCAGATTACTGTTGCTCAGTTCCAAAAAAGGCATCTCCCTTTTCCTGCAGTGAGATTCTCTCAGTTGGACTTCTGGACTATAATTAATGCCTTCTATATGTTAAATAATTGCTAAGAACAAAGACAGCTACAGTGCAAAATATGTAACTTAACATCTAATACTGACTGCAATAGTCAGTAAAGACAACCTGTAAGTGAAAAAAAATATGGATGAACTTCACTGATATTTAGAAACTTCCTATTAAATTATTTTCATTGATTTGTAACAATATGTGGTTGGCTTAGTTCTGGGAGGATGCTGTTCTGCAGTACTACGAGGTTACTATGGTAGCAATTTATTATGGAATAGCAGAATTATTACAGATCAGTAATTCAGCATATACAGGTGAGTCATCAAAAGTAGAGATGCATTAAGATTTATATATTACAGGGTAACTCATACACACATGAGCCATTCTGTCAGCTTTTAAAAATTGACTTTGTATTTCTGCCTGATCATGTCTATTTGTGCTAAGACACATCCCAGATCAAACCAGAAACATTCATGTAAAAGAAATTTTATTTTGAATATATTATATTGTCTAAGCTCCTTCAGTAGATGCGTGTGTGTGTATATATACATGCTGTATTTCACATCCAAAGAGACACAACATGTAATTTACTATCTCCCTACCATGCACATTGACAGAGAAGTAAGTTCTCATACTGATTTATCTGAATTTATAACATGATTGTGGAAAAGGGATTTCTCCATTCTGTTTTGACTGATTTCTGCACTAGTAAAAAAAGATGTTTAACTCCTCTGCTTTTCATCTACGTAAGATTATACAAACAGTGCTGGACTGATTAAATGGTTGGAGCAGTGGAGAACAACAAAAGAACAATTCATGGTATGCAATGTAAAAAAACCTCAGGCTGCTATGGAAATGAAAGTCTAGAAAGCTTACTTCTGATTTCAGAGATAGCATAAACACAAACAAAAAAAAGTTTAGAAGTAGTGAATAAATAGTATTTGGCCAGGAATGATTTCTGTAGATATAAGGTTGGATTTGGCTTTTGCCAAGTTTTTATTGGTTTCTTTTACATATTCATGCAAGCTTCCTAAGAAATTACTGGAATACATGCTTGCATGAAATACCAATAATGCAACAAAGAATTAAAAATAAAAGAAATGAAGTTTATATCTATAACACATCAATGGAAATGGCTAAAATTCAAGATTTTGTACATACTCAAAATACTCAGTATCTATGTTCTTGTACTATTTATACTAGTCAGTATTATCAACCTGCTGAGGAGTGCTTTTATCTTTCTTTTTTTTTTAGATTTTTGAATTACTACAACTACATTGTTAAAAAGCATCATTCATATGAAGTTCACAAAGTAATGTTGGCATACAATCCTATATGCTTAAGTTGTCTTCAAATCAGGCTGTACAGATTTGCACACAGGTCACCATTCAGTGAGAAAATTCCCTATTTTCAATGCCTAAAGCTGCAACTTCTTTTTTACAGTAATGCTGCAGGCTGATGGGCTGATGGCAGTGGGGAATTCACTGATATCCACATTGGATAGAAGCTGCATTACTCAGATAAAATTCAGAGCCACCAACAAAATGAAAAACAAAGCTTTTGCCTATTTTACTGCTTAACACTGCAAGTTATTATGCACAATTATGAACTCATCTTCCAACTTTTAAACAAAAGTAAAGCAAATGAAATTAATAAACACATTTAACAAGTTTCAAAGTCAATTCTACTCTGCATGTGATTTAAAGCACATTTTAAAACATACTGGGTCCTTATATCTGTAATTTAAGCAAGTTTATTCAGAAGAAGGCTCTTTGATGACATATTCAGGGCATAATAAATGCAAAAGCCATACTTAAGGCTCATGTTAGGCAAAATAATATGATATTTGTCCAAAATAAATGTCTGAACTGTTGTTACCATGACTTATTCACAGCCAGCACTGCTTTCATTTGCTCTACGGAAACATCTATTCAAAATATTTGTTTCTCATTCCATCACCTCTCCACTTCTAAGTAAAATGAATAACACAATTATCATTAGCATGCATTAAATTATTTTTGTCTTGCATAATACAGTATGCAAGGGAAAATGTTTGCCTCTTGTGACTTTGGAGGTATTACTTCATCATTTTGTAATGGGAATCCTGCCACCAAGGTCTTAGCAAATTAATTATTTTATTGTTTAGCTTTGAATCTTTCAAATGTCTGGGACAGGTCTAGCTAATACTGAGAGTTTAAACTTAAGTTCTTATCTATGCCTACATTTTGGCAAAAACTGGCAGGATTAATAAAAGGGACCAAAAACGTCACAGGAAGCCTACACCTGACCTATAATTTCCCACTAATTATTCCACACTCTTTCTCATACTGACAATATAAGTTATTCTCTTTTATTTAATCAGACTTCTCTCTTTTGAAGGGCAGATGTTTCCCCATTAATATGGCAGAATGTCTGAATGTCTTTGTTTCCTCACCAACTGTAGAGACAAATGATGAGTACAATAAACTCTGGCAGTTTGCCTTGCAGTTACTTGGTGGAGACAAGTAAAACTGTTTTGTAGAGTATTTAAATATTTCAAAATTCAGAACAACCTCCTCAAACATATGAAACTATCTGCAGAGAGGCTGACATTCAGCCCAAAGTTCAACTTAAGTGTTTTAAAAATTGACTGCAGTGACACTTCTGCTCTACACAGTTCTCTGACCAATTTAAACAGTGGTGAAGTAACACCAGGAGGCAAAACCTAATTTGATTTACATTTAGGTTTGCAATAGCTTGCTGGACTTTTGTAGTAATATATCAGGGTTTAAAATAGGCAGTGTTAAAATGTGAAGAAGCTGACCTTGGTGGTGCTGAGTCACATAAAAGGTATTTATGTCTTTGGAACAGAGCCCTCAAGATGCAACATACTAAAAATTAATAAAAAAAGAAGACAGGAGGGGAAAGAAAAGATTCTTTCCCTTGTTAAGGGGACCATATCAAACTTTCCTAGACAGCTACTGCTACAGAGCTACACTTTCCCAATGTTAGGAATAGTTGAAAATGCCACATGAAGACGAAATGCTCAAAGCAAACCAAAGCAGCAACAGAAGAAAATTTCTGGCAGAACTGAGCAAGATAAAGCTGTGAGAGATATTACTGAGGAGTAAGAGATATGAGCCTGATATGATTCAGAATGTAACTCCCCTTCTGCTGACACATCCTTCTGAGGTATTCAGCAAGACTGTAATTATAGCAGATTTGACTCATTGGAAAAATTAATATATCAGCATATAAAAATATAGACTATAGGCTACCCACAAAAGGTAGATCTAGTCTAGAACTTACTGAAGGTGAAAAGTAAATTAGTTAATGGCAGGATATAAATAAGATTACTTCCACAAACTTATTAAGCTTACACTTTAAACAGCCCTGTTGATATGGCAGGGGATTCTTGAAGGAAACCAGAGGGCTTGAGGTTCCTTCCACAGAATTACTGGAGGCTTGGACTGCTAATAAGGCTCTAGAGATGTGATTTATGTCTATGGTGACTGAGAAATTGTCAAATTGGTCAGACTGATGAAGAGAATGAATTGTGAACAGGAGCAATTTTTTTTTTTTCTTTGCTAGAGAAAAACAGTAGCTAAGTGAAATTCAGAATGAATTAAAAGACAATAAAGGCATCAAATATAAATTCAAGCAAGAAGAGATACAGGACACACCACGGTGCTGCAAAAAAGGGAATATATGGTCACCTCCTTATTGGGTATTTCAAAGCAAAAGCATCAGGTTAGTTGGGTAAGGAGCAACCTCTTCAATTCAGTTGGAAAAAACCCACATCTTTCCTAATGAAAGATTTTATGGCAAGAACTGTTAATATATCCATGATGCTAACACCAGTGTTAACTGGCTATTGTTATGAGAATATTTTCTAGCTTTTTAACAGTGTACTCAACTTTTTCTGATCCTTAGGTTTAATATTTTAAGTAAATCGTGATACAGGTGTATTGGCTGAACAGGAACCATCATATAACCTGTTACTACTACTAAAAATTTGGTCATAATGATATTTTTCTGCACCTAAAGGCATTATTAGTAATATTTATACAACACACAGTTATCCAATTATGTTAGAACAAAATATAATTTTGACACTTATATTAAGATTTATGTTGTTTTACCAAAATGTTGTCACTACCCATGACCAAGTCTGGGATATGGAGAATCTTATTAGCATGAAATGCTCTGCAAAAATAGATACTAAAAATTGATATAGCTCATAAAGGGGGAAAAGAAGAATGATTTTGAGTAGCAGGAGAAAGCATGTGTTTGTAAGAAAAAGGTGAACTTTTCCCACATAGGTATTCAGTTAAAACCAGGCTTCCAACAAAAATATCTAAGGATGTGTTCATAGAGTCAACAAGATCTAGTATTATGGTTTGGTTTAATACAACAATGAAACTAATAATTCTAAAATCAGTTGATAGAGATTGTCTTAATTCTGCAGGAGAATTTTACATGTAAAATAATTAATGTGTGACTTCTAAAACTCTGTTATCTTGCAATTTTCTACTTTAAAATGTTATTAATTTACAATGCCTTTCATGACATTAAATTTAGGTTAATATGCTTACACTGATATAGTTTAACAAGATAATTATGTCAAAGGTTATCATCAACAGTTCATAATAAAAAGTTATGCTCAAAAATAAAAGTTATTTATAGTTTAGACTGCATAATAAAGCATTAGCGACACAAAATGTTAATTAATTTCTAATTCTCTATTCTTTTATTTAGATTTCAAGAAGGTTGATTGGACTTGATCCATCATTTTACAGAAAATTAATTATTTCAAATACATGCACCACTTTATGCAACCTGCCTGATTTGCATTGAGGAAAATTCAGCAGAAGTAATTGAGGCACAAGCAAATACTGGCACTGACTGAACTCAATTTTCATTCCAAATTTCTGCAAAATCCCAAGACACAACAATATCAGATGCAGGGGGAAAACAAACAAAAGCAATGTGTAAAGGGAACATGAAGAGAGAATATTACAAGAATCAGAGAACAAAGGGATTGCAAAACTATTTTAGTGCCATAGATGAACAGTGAGGGCTTCATTCAGGCAAGGTGGAATAAGATATCATATGGCATCTTGACAATTGATGTCTTCATTTAAATGTAAGAATTTACATTCTAATTAGAAAGAATTTACATCTTAATCAGAGGCAGCTGTATTATCTTGTTACTGTTTTTTTCAAAGGTAATGAACTAAAGTACTGCTGTGCTTTTTCAACCAGAAACTAATAGACAGCATACAGTGTTATTTTATAGCCTACCTGCTGTAAGCTGTTATTAATATTTTCAAAGACTAAATTCCAACAAAATCTTTTAAAATAAAAATTGTATTTGACATTGCTCGAACAGTATTATAAAGACTTATTTAACCAATATTTAACCAATACACTTTCTAACTTGTATTTTTAAGTATATGTAGTCAGCACTAATATGGCACCAATGAAGCACATTTAGGCTTCAAGTACTTCAGGAGGATACTGGGGGGGAAAAAAGTATTTTGGAATTTTTTAATGAATGCAATGGTTCCAAAGATACTTCTCCAAGTTATTTATACAATAGATAAGGAAAAATAAGTCAAATAGGACAATATTTTGTGGCTTGCATGTAAATACCCTTTTAAATGAGGCCAAATAGAAATGCTTTAGATGCTAGTTCTAAGGGATGAGTCTCATCCTACAGCTGCTTTTAGAAGCACTTTCAGAATTATGAAATCATGGCTTAGTACCTCAGTCTAAACATGATTTTTTTGGCTCTTGCATGATTTCAAAAGGTTTGAGGTCAATATACAACCACTGCTGCAGAATTTTAAATATACAAGAATGCATTAGGAAGTAACTATCTTAAATAATGCACTTGTGGCAAGAATAGGGCTGCTTCCTTCTCCAACAGGGAGGTCCTTAATCTTTTTTCTTTGGTTGAGGCAAGTAGAATCGGGATCAGCTGATTAATTCCTGCTACAATTCATTCAATATCTCCCACGCTTTCTACAGAACAATTTGCTTTGTCCTCCCTCCTCTCAGTGTAGCTTGAGGGCTGTGGGGTTTATTTTTGTTCAATATCACACTGTGGATCTAAGCAATCATCTGTATTACTGATAGGTTTATTTCAGTCAACTCAAACTGAAGAGAATTCTGATGAAAGCAAAGCTTTTCTGACTCCCTCGTGCTATTGAGGACACAGAGGAAAGCTGACAACAGGACTGGGTGAGAGTTTTACCACAAGGAAGCTAAGATGTCTCAACATCCTCTTCAGCACAGACAGAGGCCAGAAGTTTGGCTCCTCCAAGAGAATTATAAATCTGAAGTCTTTAAAGAGTTTGTCACCTCCACTCCTGAATGTCAGAAGGGTGGTTTCAAACTGGAGGTGATCCCTAACAACATCCATCCTAACTACTATCACGGCTTTGGTCAATTTGCAAGAGCTCAATGAACTGTACTGGAACCAACTGGAATGCTGTAGGAATGAAAGCTGATGCTTACTGCTTAAATTTATCCATGGACATATTGCTTATTATGCATAAAACTATCACAGTTATGCAGTTAATCAGATTCTTTATGGATGATCATATTGTAGAGCAGAGATCAAGGAAGGAGTAGAAAGTCGTTAACTTTACCTAGTTCAGTCCTAATGATATGAACTAGAATTAAAGTTGGGAAAGATTGTGGATTTTAAACTGTTTTATATGTAAAGAATTAGGAAAGAAAAACTTTGATCAAGTATTTTTAAAAACAAACATAACCAAAGAGAAGCTTTTTAAAAATCAAGATGCACGTTCATATTAAAATGCTTATTTTAATCTTTCCTCTGCTGGTTACTAATGTCAAAATATACAGCAGTAGTTAATAAGACAAGACTAGACTTAACTATTGACTTTCATAACAAAACATGAAGATAAAAATGAGGCCTGGTGTAATTTATAAGAGAGAAAATGATGTACTAAAAGCAAGACACTAAATCAATTTTAAACACCAAACACAATTTATGTCTGACTTTAAAACTCATCCTCAAAACATTCATCTAGACAAAGGCCAGAAACTGAATGAGGCATAATTTGTGAAACTGATACCTTTCATCACAACCTCTAGCTGAAAAGGTCATTAGATATATTATATCTAAGTGAGCAGCTTATCCCTGCTTCATTACTGATAATTAAGGCAAGTAATATTTTCTTGACAGTAATGTGTCCAGTAAGAGATATCGTCTAGTTTGCATAAACCAGACATTAATTACCAGAGTAGTATCAGAGATAAAAAAAATTAAGTACCTGTGTAACATAATTTCATTATTTTTTCTTCATTTCCTTAAAGAATTAGCATGCTCAGAAACATAATGAGCATATTAAGAAATCCATTTTCAAGCATTTATTAAAATCCTTATTACACATTGCACAAACATTTTTTTGTACATAAACAAACAGGAATGAAAGCATCTTGAAATATACACATTATTTAGATATTCTGTCAGCTTGCTTTACTAAAGCAACATTTGATGGTGAAGCACAGTGATCATATAACAGGTTCATATTTGGATTTCACTTCAAATGTTAAGGCTTTCACATAGAAGAAATCACAAATGGCTCCAAGGCCTGTGGTCTGCAACTTCTCCTGATGCAATCTGTTTCATTCTATTTGCATAAATGGCAGTATTGCTGTTATACAGAACAGCATGTGTAGCAAGTGTCACAAAGTACTCCATCCTTTTCATAGCTCTCAGCTCCAGAATTCCTGAAAATGTGAACTCTAGACAATAAAATCTGAGAAGCAACTACAGCAGAAGCAGCTTCCCTCAGGCCTTTGAGTTCCTGTCCTCATGGATAGTTGCATTATGGAGGCTTTGAGCTGTGTTTCTCACTCAGCACCATCCATTTAGAGAAAGGTCCAAAAGTTCCTTGTTGGACAGGAATTGGCTTGTTACCACAAAGCTTGTTCCCTATCACACAAAAAGAAGTGCTATGGTGGTCTCAAAAGAAGATCCCTTGGACTAAAAAAAAATACCCAGTGATCAAAGCTTAGGTAAGAAGAAGATGGATGGGAAGGAAGAGGAGTAAGACTGTCACAGATCTCTGATGCAACTGAGAAGGCTGACACCAAAAGAAGGCAGTTTAATCTTAGAGGCATTTACAGAAATTAATGTTTCTCTGGCTCAGCTATGCAGCATCTAAGTATTACAGAAAGGATCTATACATCCCCTTCTGTGGCAGTGCACTTGGAGAAGGCAGGGCTCACAGAGACATTTCTGAATGTTGCTGTGGATATCAGCTGTCAGCTCATATGGCTTGGATGCACTTACCCACAGTCAGAGGAGCACTTCTACTGATGCTATTTGTATTACTCTGAAACAGTATGAGCTTTAAGAAAGTTGACTGACAATGTGTTATCATCATGAATCATGATAATTTGTCAAATAAAGACCTTAAATACTGGAAAGTTAATTGAAAGATCTGTTTTGTGATAACCACCTAATGGTAAATCCGCATGAAAACTAAATTAAAGCAAAGTGGGTGAGTACCTGCAAGAAGCAATTAAGAAATGCTTCAGTAGTAACTGACACTATTCAAATTCATTAGATCTGATCTGGTCTATTTTTGTGATTTGCAATGTGCAAAATGACCATTTCCACATGGGCATCAGAAGTCAAAATCCTTACTTGGTAATGTAAGGAGAATAATATAATAACCATGACTGTATATGCTGCTGGGGGTGTATAAGGGTCACTTTTGCATTTTTAGAAGCTGATTTTGCTAGAAAGCAACCTGACCAGCACTGCTACCAATGTATGAACAAATTGGTCAAATAAGTAAGTCTGGCTATAACCCCTCACACCATAAGACACTTTTGTTTGACTACTTTGTGACTTTTTAAAATCATGGTAAAGTCATGAATCTCCTTAGTAAAATTTAACATTTTGATAAACCCCCCAAATACTCAAATATTTAAGATGGAAAAACAATAGAAGTGGTTGCAAATCTTAATACACTATTTAACATCTCCAATCATGGAAAATGTTCTTATTCTTTCTAGTTTCTTGGGTAAAATCATTGGCAGCTGGAAGATAAAAGCAACTGATGATACTTTTATTCTAAATATCCTGAATTAGTAACCACAGTGGTAGTGGACTAAGGGTTGGACTTAATGATCTCAGAGGTCCTTTCCAACCTGGCTGACTGTGATTCTGTGAATTCAGACCTGAAGCTGCCACAAGCTTTCTAAATCTTAACTATTATTCTTTAACAGTGATAGAACAGTACAAACACAAGTGATTTTAATATAGATATCAGGTCCATCAGAAACTCCTAATCATAAACTGGCTCTGGAAAACTTCCAAATCTGGAGTACTTAATGAAATTAATAATATTTCTATAATTTATCCATATTATTATTTTTACCCTGATAATCTACTTAATGTGCTAATTTAATATAATTCTAGCAGCCACATAACTTGTTAATTTTATTAATATTTCATTGTTATTACTTCCCATCTATTTTCTTGCTTTGGCATATAGTTACCAGGATATGTTCTAGGAGTATTAGTAACAGATATAATGGAGTATTTTTTTCAAATAAGAAATGTAATTTCAGAAAGCTTGAGAATCTCAGTGTATATCAGAGGTGTAAACTTATGCTGACAGCTCCTCCTAATAAACCTTTGCTTTTCACAGCTTGCCTCAGTTTAAGAGGCAGAAATTAGGATTCAGTGCTTAAAATGCTACCACTACATCTAAAGTTTCTCCAAATCTGAATTCAGAAGGGCAAAGTTCAAATGTAATTTATTAGTACACTGCTAAAACAACTTATAAATCCAGCCAATATTTTCAGTTAAAAACTAAACCTGGAATTGTATAATTACTTTGGTGATAAATTTGACTGGAAAATAAATTGAACTCTTCTGGATGAATGCACAGAAAATAACAAGAGATGGAATCAGATTTGGTTCTTCAAAGTATTCTTAGTAAGACAGTTTTTGTTCTCTTGTTCACTTAAAACATTAAGCTTAAGATATCTTTTGAACACTTGGGAAAGATTTACATGTTTATAGTGGGTTTCTTCTAATAGTATGAGCATGGATGTGTATACACCTCATGTTTCCACACTTTCCCCCGTGACAAATACAGAATAGTAAAGGGACCACTACCAGAAAGATTTTTAGCTGTTTTAGGGCACGTACTTGAAAACTGCATTTTTATTTTAGGCTTTGACAAATGGAAAAATCATGTTTAAAATTCTGATGCTGAACCCCACAATTTCATGCTTCATCTATCCAACATCCCTTTAGATGTAAATACATATGAAAGTAAACACCATTTAAAGATTTCCCCCTTAAGTTCTGTACTAGGCATTTTTTCATATTAATTATCTAGAGGAAAAACCTAGGCAAAATTTGCCTAGATCTTGAAAAGTTTTGAAACCAGCATCTTGAAAAGTTTTTGAAACATTGCTCCAAAAAAAGGAAAATTATTTTTAATGACACTAGCAAATGCAGTTTACAAGAATGCTTCAAATAAAGTTTGGTGATCTGACTGGATGAAGATTCACACAAGATAAGAAAGCAAGACTCCACTATTATTACTAGCATTTTCCTCTATACATTTCTCACAATATGAATTTAAACTCTTCTAAATATGCATGCCAGTATCAGGTTATAAAGTCCAACCTAACACCATTTTTAATTATGCCCATATGATCAGAATATTATTTTAATTAAATCAGTAGCCACTTTTCATTTGTAGAAGAAAATTCAAAGAAAAACCATGACTAAATCTAAGCCAAAATTCTGATACTTCTGAAATCAATACGAAAGATGCAACTTCATATATGAATCTGATCCTCCTAGGTGGCAAATCAGCTTTATCTTAGAAAACTGCTCAAAAATCTGGATTATTTATGTGATAATTTATTCCTGGCCTATTTGGATAGACATTTCTAGATGGAAGAATTTCTCTTACCGTTGTTGTTTACTTCCTAAACTGTAGACAAAATTATGGAATGAATCAGCACAGAATTTGATCTGGGAATTTTTTGTCCCCTCAATGTGTAATTGAAAAATGCCCCTTTTTACTCAAGCAATCTGAAAACTCAGCCAGCTTAATATGAGGATTTATGCCCAAACTCCTTCTTTTGGGAAAACATTAAAAAAGACCACTTGCCTAACATCAAATCCTGGCTACTCCATAAGATTAGTCAGCTACTTTTCTACAACATTTTGTAAGGCTGTGTAATATCTCAACACTCATGTGGAACAGCTGCACTGACACAATAGGCTGCAGCCACTTTTACTGTCCTAATAATCCACATATTAAAGAGTCCCTAAATACCCATTGATGTGACAGAGCATAACAGCTCCCATGGAGCTGCTGCAGTTTATCAGGTCAGTGATCTGCACACTGAGGATTCCCCAAGTACTCATTGACAGGTAGCATCTCATATACACTTGTACCAAAATAATAATTGCTTCAAAGGAACTGCTAAATCCCAGATGCAAAACCAAATTAATTTAAAACCGCCGAGACAGCACTTTGTTTTTTCTGAAGATCTGATAAATCTAGGCAAATTTAAAAGACAATCCAAGATATCTGAGCAGAAGAACCATTCTTATATACTATGGCTGTATGGCACTTGTGGTTAAAAATATTTCCTACCTTTTCTTCAATGAATTTCAATCACTAACTTTCTGCTAGACACAGGTGACCCAAAACCTGCCCTTGGTGCTGTCAGAATTAAAAAAACCTGTGATATAGTTAATCAACTTAAATGAATACTTGGATTTTTTACTACATCCTCACTTTCTTCCTTTTTTTAGTACTTTCTTCCCCTCTACTCTTAACTATAAATCATTGAGCCCCATAATTTTTCCTTTGTTTTTTCTTTCATACCCCAACAAGTGTTCATCCTTGTCATCTCAGATGACATCCTTGTCATCTTCTTACTCAGTTGTCTCCTTTGGCTACATTTACTTACTACAGACTAAAGGAAAAACTCATACATTCACCTATATCCTGAAAAAGAGGTATGCTAGTTCAAATGAACAATAAGCAATTGTTAAATTAGCAAATTGTTAAAAACTTTTGGAACCATGACAAGTCCAATGACAACAGTCTTGACTCACTACAATAAACGTATCTCTGATGACACATTAATAAGCAAACAGAAGCAGATGCTCTGTGTATCAAAAGACAGCAAAAAATCCTCTTTACAAATAAGGTGCCAGAACCATATTCCCTGAACTTGCAAATGAAGCATAAGCTCAAGGTGGGCCAAGAGACTTTTCTGTTGTGCACAGAGAAACAACTCCCAGTAAGAATTCCTTTTAGGCATTTTGTGACTCCCACTGACAGGGGGTTCTTCTTTTGAAGCAATTTATGTAACGAGGGTCCCTAAACTTTACAGAGCATGGAAACTTTATAACAGAAAAAAGACAAAATGAACTGAATAAACAGTGCTCACAGTGTCCATAGTCACCTTGCTTATACAAACCAAAAAAAAGCTAAGGCAGCCGAAGACTGATGGAGAAAAAGTACAAAAGGGGAAAAGGTTCATAGATTTTCACTGGGAGGAGGAAAGGCAGCATGATGAAACACCTGAATCAGTAGCTCTTTATCAATAAAAGTGGTTGCATTGATATGTTTTTCTGTTCTTTGTGCTGCAGCCTTTGAATATTCATGAGGAACAGGCTTCAGACTGTGGAAAAAGCTTTTTTCTGTCTTTGTCTTTATGGGCCCTGGGAAGAAGCAAAGACATCTGAGGATAAGCTGAGAATTTTTAATGTTATGTAGAACTTTCATCAATTGTGGAGCTGAGTGAAAATTCATCAGACAGTACTTTTCTGACCAGAGATTACATTTCTTTTGGCAAATCAATACTACTAAGTCACAGGGGCTGTGTCACTAAGGAGTTCAGAAATAGCCAGTGGCAGTGCCCACAGCATTTGAAGAAGCTTGATTTGAAGTTCCAATTGTTGAACTTCCATTCCAGACCTCTCAAGATCATCTTGTCCAACCCCTCTGCTAAAGCATGACACTGGGACCAGTTATTGCTACCCTACTTGGGCACTTGCTCATAGGAAAAATTGAAAAAAGACTGCCAGCTGAATTCCTGGGGACAACTTTAGCCAAGCCAAAGTATCCTTGTTTTTAATTGTAACTCAGTCCCCTAGGGTTCATCCTGCTCTCTGAAAAGGGCAAATGATGCCTCTGCTATAATTTACTTTCAGACTGTGTGATTTTTTCCAAGTGATGGGGATGAATTTTATAGACATATCAACTGGATGCTCATGCAGCTTCGTATTGATTCCATTCACACAAACACATACAGGGGCTGCTCAGTTTCACAAATAAGCAGGCTCTGAAGTTAATTTTTGAGTAAATAGCTCTTACTGTTTGCAAAAAAACTCAGACTAAATAAAGATCTTCCAGCATCAATCTTTTAGTATGAATAGCAGGATGTGAATGTCTCATTTCTCAAGCAGCTGATGAATCTGCAGACCCAAAGAATCCAAATCACTCTCCCATAATTCCTTTGGACACAGTGGTAACAGGATGGAATTCCTTTGCAATCTCTAAATCCCTTTAATATTGCTTTTACAGATCATAAAAGAGCAGAGCTGTTTAATATAGTAATAGCAGAGCTGTGAAAAAGATCTCATTTTTTAATGACAACTCTTCATTCTGATGTGGACAAGAACTATTGCATATGAGGGAAAAGAATACATAAGAAAATCTCAAATGCAGATTAAAAGCTAAGAAATTAAGAAGTCATGGTTAATATCAAGTTTAAAAAGTAAGTTCTGGAATCATTCTCAAACTAAATAGTTACTAAAAGGAGAAAGCCAAGGCAATATGATACAAACAGCTGTGGTTAAGTGAGTTCTCTGTTTGGATTACCAGGTCTAACATGGTGATCCTGGTTTTCATACTCAGGAAAGGTGTTTACTGATCATATCCATAGGTAACTCTGTTGTGACACAGAGACAGATGGAAAGAAAAAACATTGAGAACAAAATTAATTATAATAAATTACTGAACGAATATAGAAAGCAGAACAGAAATTAGGGGTAGATTTAGTACACTGCTACTGGATAAGCATGGCTGTGTGGTTGAGTTATTCTTCCCTGTCTCCAGAGCAGCTGGTTACTAAGATTAATGATTTATACATTCAAAAGGGTCTTGATTCTTCTGGACTTGTTGGCTGGAAACCCTACAGAAATCATGATACTCCTATTATTTTGCTTCCTCCCCACATCTAAAATAGATACATGTACTACATTCAGCTATCAAGCATTTAAAAAAGATTACTAATTCAACTTGAACTTAATCTGCTGAATGAAAGTGCTTGAAAAATGGCAATTTTTAAGAAAGGAGAAAAGTATGAGTTGATGTGTCAGAAAGCAAATCAGGCTGATAAAGTCATGACTTTCTGAGTGCCCCACTGAAACTCCCCTTTTCAGCAACAGGATTGGGCTGTACTTGGTTGGAAGGACAATTTAACTGCAGATACCATAGAACCATAGAACACCTCAAGATGGAAGGGACCCATAAATCAAAACAGTGTATCTTTTAACTCATATATTGGAGCTATAGTAGAAAACTACAAAGAAATGCTCCTTCTAGAAATAGACTGGTTTTAACCTAACTATTGAGAAAATTTGTATTTGAAAAAATTAATCATATACAAAGAAGCTAATCATACACACCAGTAATGAAAAGTAGTACTCCTGATGATATAGGCTATTACTCAAGCTATTAGGATAAAAGTGACTTCATACAAAAAGGACAACAGTTAGCAAAAAACAACCCCTGAAAGCTTTTTACTCTGACTATTATTTGAGTAATCTTACCCAGAAATAAAGGGTCTGTTTTGTCAGATCATATTTGCACAGACAGCTTTTCAAACCAGTAAGTATACACAATATGAATGAATTTTCAACTTGGAAAAGAATGAAAAGATTTCTTATATGACAGGAGCAGATTTTGCTTTGTCATTCTTTCTTAGGTTTTATATTATTAAAATGCTCCAAGCAGGTGTAAGCTTTGGTAAAGGTCAACACAGTAACAGGCATCTTGTCTGATGTTTGACTCACACTGCTGGTCTGTTAATAGCACCACGTTCTAACAAACAATACATGACATTTTAAATACCTCTTGAATTTTTTATCTCCTATACATCCAGTCTTGCACTGGTTACTTCACAGAACGAGTTTGACAGATTCAGTGAATTAAAAATCAGAAAACGCTTCACAAAATCAAAACACTTTGGTTAGGTGAGAGCAGCAGCCACACATCTGATAACAAGGAAGTCTTAGGGAAAAAAAAAATTATCTCTGCCTATGCATGCTTTGCTAAAAGTCTCTTGACACAAATAAAAGGATCCTCCCCAACATATGGAGGAGTTGCTATGCCCTTCCGGGGATGGTCTGTAGCTATGTTCACCTCAGGCACGCCAAGGAGAGGTTGAATTGTCAAATGCAATTTCAATCATAGGGTGGTTTGGTTGAGGCAGATTAGTTGTATGCAATGATGATAGATAGTTTATCCCAGCCCCAAACTGCCGCCTGGGAAATCTTGCACGCAAAGGAACAGAACCTCAGTCATTATTAGCGTCAAGGAGGTGCACGGAGGCAAAATTTGGTTGGCAGCCAGGCAAGAGGAATCAAGGCGAAAAAGTGACCAATTGCATGTTCAAAATGGAAACTGATAGGCATGCTGGAGTTTGGAAAAATTTTAAACACCAGAAAAAAGTCATGCATTATTAATTATTCTGAGATAAATATTTAAAGAGCCTTTCTCTGCGGAGAGGAGAAATTTTTAAAGTCAATGTAAATTACATGTATAGTGTCCTAATTTCAAGCTTCTTTATCCCAGAAGCTTCACTATGACAGTTCAGAGCACTTCTTCTTACATAACTTTAAATCTTCCTTTTTCAGTGAAAATATTGCAAATTAAAAAATATCCACCATCAAAATGTTTATAAAGAAATTGAAGGTATATATTCTTGCTGAATTATTGGTAAGCAAAGCAACCATTCACACACCTCACAGTGGAGTATAATGGTCATATTTATCACCTTTACCTTTTCAGAGATACCTGAATATTTAATGAACAAAACAGTGAAATCCACCTGTGTGAGCAATCACAATCCTTGGTTCTCTAATAAATAGCAAAAAATTGCTAAAAGAGAATGTCCTCAAGTTTCATTGCCTGAAGTGATATGCTCTGACAAATCTAACAGCTCTTTCTGTGTCATTCCTAATGCACTTGTCACTCAGTATTATCCATCCTCATTAATGACAATGGGAAAGTTTATCTTGGGAACACGTTTTAAATCATCCACTCTTTACAATGGGACCATGAAATCTCTTACAAAACATGAGGCGGGAACTACTCTGACAACAAAACCCCTTCCTGGCAGCTTTACTCTTAATTCCTGTTCAAGGAATAATGTGTTTATCATACAACCATACGGAACAATATATTAGATGAAACTTGAAATAAGAATAGCTGGTTTGATTTTTCAAGATAGGAAGTAGGTTTACAATATTTTTATTATGCTGAGAACAGTAAATCCTTTAGGAATGTCATTTTGTACAGAACTGTATTTCCTCCTTTAGGAAAAAAAGAACAACCTTAAAAGATACTTGTAAAATTATTTCTCTACTCATCAACTCAACACTTCATAGAAATGGTAGTACTTCTTTCAATAAAAATTATAATTGACTATTTCTGGTTTTGTACAAATTCTGCTTAATTTGTAACTATTTTTACCAGATGTCTAGACTGTACATACAACACTACTCTAGTTATGCCTACTTTCTGCAAGTAAATGCTGTGCACTTGGAACTGATGGAATGCAACTACTCACTTTACTTTGGATGCTCTCATGTAAAAACTGCAACATCCAAACTTTTTTTTCCCCCCATAATTTCATTTGTAACAACACCAACAGCCTTCCATAAAACCGGCATAACTTACTTTCAAGCACATCTCCTCTTACTGCATCTTCAATAAATGTTTGTGTTTTAGATCAATTTGTGCAGTAACAAGAGTATTAAAATCACAAACCCAAGAAACAAAGAATAAAAAAACCCACCCAAATAAATGATGCAAGAAAGTATGCCAGGTACACCTGTTGCATGAGCATATGCAACTCCTACATTGAATTTGCAGAATAATATTTTCCTAAAAGATGCAAACTCACACCATGGTGCAGATGTGCAAAACAGGAGAGGCAGAAGTAGAAGAGACCATGGTATGTGTATGATTTTTAGTTCAGGCTACAGAGGAAGAAGTGTGTCTTATATAAGGATGTTAAGTAATCCACTGACAAAATTCTTGCAGTGTGACTCTTCTACCTTAGAGCTTTACAAACACAACAAAAATTTTCCTTTGTAGGTTTAGGGGAATTTCAGTAACCTGAACCTAATTCTTATGGCTTTTTCAGAGCCAGAATTCCTTTTTCAGATCAGGAATAAGACAACACAGATGCAAGCCTACTTCAAAACTGTCTTTTCCACACAGTAACCGTGGTCCTCAAAATTCCAAAAGTAGCCCATGTTTTCTTAGGACAGACAGAACAAGAACAAGCCAGATCTCCTTTGCTGTTTTCAAAACACAGAACAAATCAGAAAATTTCAGACTATTGCTCAAGTTTCTAGCAGGCAGTAGTGATTTGATTTCTTTGAAAAAACTCCCTCAAAAGAAATTAGAAATAATGTGGCTTTATATTTAACAAATGAGAACTGCAACACCTCATCAGTGATTTCTTATCAAGCTGTACTAAAGAGAGCCTAAGCAGCACATTAATACAATAGAGAAAATACATGTTAATCCCTAGATATTGAGAAGTAGCTACTTCAATACCCTTACAAAACAAAAAATTAACCTAATAAAGATTAACATAATTTACAAAATTACTCATAAATTAAGCAAAATGTGAATTTCATTTAACTATACAGCTCTTCAAAGCATCAGAAATTTATTTACTTACTGGAATATCTGCACACATTCAATATTTATGCTGTCTTCCTCTCTATCCATTTTTAAACAGAGTTAAAGGAGTAGCTAAAACTCTGCCAATAAAATGACAGGAAGGCTATTTTTAGTTTAGATGATGTACACCAAGCACAAACAGCCCATGGCTATGCTACTATTGAGGATCAGATCTGAATACAAATATTAGATTTCCTCCTTATTAATTATTTTAACGGCAAAAAGAGTTACAATTAGCATCTCTTAATAAACACTCATCCTAGAAGGAGAACTATTTCCCCCTATATTATAGCAGCAGAAGCTGATATAACTGCTGTCACACCACTCTCTGGTAGCAAAAGGTTTGTGAAAGGGCATTTGAGGCAGCACAGGAAACCTGCAATCTGCCCAGAATTACAAAGCCCTTTACCAAAAGGGGAGAAGTACTGATTAGGTACATGGTGTTGCCTCAGGGCCTTTAGATTGCAGACCTGGGCCCTAACTGAGAGACTACAGTGTTTATTGATTAGGCAACACATTACCAAATCTCTAATAAATCAGGAAGAGATGCAACCAGCAGATAACACCACATAATACAGTGCTGAAAAGGAAATGCTGCTCAGGTGCAGCTGACGGATGTGTTTACTCTGTGCATCTGACATCCTGAATAATAAGATGGGTGCAAACTGTGGCTGTACCTGCAAGCAGACTTCCCTTGGTCCGTCCTGAGAGTTTAGCTGCACCAAACACTCCTTGGTTTCTACTCTCCATCTGCAAGTAAGCACTACCAATTTAGGACAGCTTTAGGCCAACAAAATAAAGTCAAATTAACAGATGAAAGTCTTCCTGAGTTCGTTGTTTCCCACTCTAATCTGATACATGAAATTTAAAATAGAAAATGATTAATATTGAATTAAATTAGCAGATTCTGCTATACTTTCCTGCCAATACACAGGTAACCAGACAAACTGCAGCTTGCACGTAAAGGCCCTTAAAGCAAGAAATACCAGTGACACAGCAAACAAGACAGTTGTACAGTACAACAGTACCAGTACAACAGCAAAACTTTTCCTCTTGTTCATCTAATTGTGTGTTGGCTCACAAATAAAAGTAAGGGTGCATGTCCAAAACCTGACCTGGAGCACTATAATCCTGGACTGAGAAGAGGGGAATGTGGCCACCACTGTTATTTTTTCTGCTGCTCACAGCCCCCAATGCCTGTCTGCCAACTCCACTGCTCTTCACTCCTCCAGCTGGAGAGTCCAGAGCCAACCCAACAATGAGGCAGGTCACTGTACAGCTATTATCCAAACATGTGAGATGTTTCACTAACAAATAAACCATTAAGGTTCTATTCAAACCCCCAATAGATATTCTGGATACATCATGGAGACTTCAGTAGTCCCCTCAAGGCTACCATGGCCAAGTCATCCCCCTCAAACATTCAAATGAGTCACAAAAAGCTATAGAACAGTTTTTGTAGATGTGAAAAATACAAAAGAACTACAAATTTGTGGTACCTTTACAGATTTATGTTCATCCAAAACCACTAATATTTTCCTCAGAGTGGAAATGCTAACACTTAAGCTTAAATTTGCAAAATTACAATACAATATTTTGGAATTTCTTGGATTAAGCATGGTACTGGTCATCTCAAACATCTGGCAAACCTTGCTCTGTTTTCCTACAAAATTTATTCCTTAACTATTTCCCAGTTTTCCGTGGGGTTATCTTACAGTTTCCTGGTTTAGAGAATACTTTTTCCACCCACAGATCAATAATCAAAAGCACAACAAAAGAGCACTGAGACAAGAAGATCTAGACAGATGCCCATCTTCCATGTGGAGGTGGAAAATAACAGCCTTGAACTCCTACTTCGATGCTTATCAATTAGGTTCATGTATAATACAGGCCTATGGTTGAGGAAATGTGTCTTCCTATATGCTTTATTTTTTATTTTCCTGCATTTTAGAGACAAAATTCAAAGATAGGTTTTACTGTGTACGGCCATGAAGGAATTCTTTGTTATCTGAAAGACAGAATATTATAAAATTATCAAATACATATTTATTAAAATTTGGTGGTTTTTAAGGAGCATTTGATGGAGGTGGAACTCAGCTCTTGCTGAGAACTACTGTTCATATGGTGCTTAATTCTTTTTGCTTAATAACTCACCATCAATAGCATTTTAAATTACACCTTTGTCTAAAAAGCACTACTACTTTAGTGAAAAATACAGTCCCTGTAGATAGATATAAAGCATAATAATCTTTACCAAGCAACAGTTTACAGAAGATCTCTTTCACCTACCTATCTTCCAATACTAAGACAGTGGGAATATGTCAACTACTTTACTTGTCTGGCAAATACAAGATAAGTTGACCCATTTATTTACAGGTTGAACAAGGCCAATCCATTTCATGTTGCAGCACTGACCCTTGATGCAGATCCTGTGAATGAGCAGCCCATTACAATGTGAACAAGTGACCTTTAATTGCATTAATGGCTTTGTTGCATGTTCTTCCATTATGACAACACAATTATGGTATAAATATTTCTAAACATCATAATTATTAAAATAAAAATAAATGTGAGTTCTGTTTACTGACAAAGAACTGCAGATGGACGAATAGAGCCCTCGTGTTATACCTGTTATACCTCCAGTAACCCATAAACCAAAATGAATTATGAAATACATTTCAGGATATTACAAATCTTCATATGCAGTGTAAAAGTTAATGGTATCTTCAGAATATTGAAATAATTCAATTTAGATGATTTAGTATTAAAAAATAAGAAGGATTTTTTTTAAAATTGTTTCCCATAAGTTCCCTAGATATAAATGTTCTGATATTCCATCTACAACATAAAACTTACTTGATTTCCATTCTCTCTACCATTAGCATTGAGGGTATTTTCTTTTTAAATGGGAGCACTCCAAGTATTGTTTTACCTTAAGTTACTATAATTTAAAAATAGCTCCCAAAACTTTATCTAAATTGTACTGTCACAATTTTAAAGACATTTATTTATTCAAAATAGTTTGAAAGAATGTAATACATTTTTGACAGGCAGTCTTTTACAATATTGAAATCAAATCTTTGATTTCATCAAACCCTTCATATTCTGTGCCTTATTCCTGGAAGGCTCATGCCAAAATGATTTAGTTTGATTTTCTTTAACAATGGTAGGTTGGCTTGACAGCATCTGACAAAACAATTCAGTGAAGTACACCATACCAGGTAAAGAGAACCTGAACTGGCTACTAGATGAAATAATGCAGAGTGGAGCCTGGAATTATGACAGAATTAGTTTTGTAGAAGAATCTTTCTGCAGTTTTATTAATTTCATGGTGCTATAATTAGTCTTTTGATCTGTGTTTAAATAAATCAGTGGTAATGTCTTTATTAATTCCATAGTGAGACTGGGCAAGAAAAAAAATCAATGTAACAGTGGTTTGATTGGCATAAATTTCAACTGAATTTTATTGCAATGTTTTACCTCTCTCTTTTGGAAAGTTTAGTTTTGTATGCAGAGTTCACTACATTTGAGCTCCTGAGCTGAAGTGGAACATCCAGTGCTGGAGTTTGCCAGGTATGATGCTACCTGGCTGAGGCAGGCTGAGGAGAAAGAGATGTTTGCATGTGTTCTCAAATACATGGGGACAAGCCCCAAAGATTTTACTACACTAGAAAAAATCAAAGAAATCCACTTTGTGTAACACTTCAGAGAAGTTCTGTCCCACCTCTGAACCAGGGATACCTATAAAGTTTCATGTGTGCTCCAGGCTCTGGCTTGGTAAAAGCAAGGTGCATTCTGAGGCTGTAGAGCCCTAACATGGGGTCAAGTCTTCTCATGTCACCAGCACACAATTTAAAAAACCAGGAGCTGCCTTTATATGTGAATCATAAAAGCTCCTGGTGTTCCATGTACTGTGTAGCATATCCTAGCTTTGGTGTTACATGCTGTGAATTTCATCTCAGCGAATGAGAATTCATATCCATATTTTACTGATTGCAATAGAACTATCACCTTACTTAAATTTCTAATAAACCAATGTTTTGCCTTTTGCCAGCTCTCAGGCTCACAGATTTTTTTTTTAAGATACTGCCTAAAATGGTTCATTAATTCCAATGTGTTTGGTTATTTGCAGAACTACCCAACTCTACAAACAGCACTGAAATATAATAAGGATTCAAATCAGGGTGAGTCATTACTGAAGGTTGCTTTAAATTTTGTTGGAAGAAGCCTACAAGAAGTGATGCTATTGAGGTACAGTGGATACTTCCAAATTCTCACTGATGCAAAGGCTGGTATGGCACGTGCATTATTTCTTACACATGCTGATTCCATGTGAGAACTGGTGACAGGGTTGATTTGTTCCTGCAGAAGAAATAGCTCAGGAATAACCTTAAACTGTTGTGTCCAGACCTGTTCTCAATGCTTTTAATGAATAAATACAAAATGTTTTTGGGAGCACAGTTCTGGTACTTAGCTGCATCCCCATCTGATGAAACCTGTGCTCTGCTAAAACCCCTTGAAGTACTGCAGGCATCAGTTCTGACTTGACCTCACCCACAGGTTTTGATAAATAATCTATAGCAGGGGCTAAATAGTACTTCTCCTTTGATAAACAGAAGTTTAGTACAGTATAATCTGTTTAAATAAACAGTGAAAGAGAATAGGTTAGGAAAAAAAAGTAGAAGTTCAGACATTTCAGATGGAAGCTACCTAGGACACATTTTGTGTTTTTAATTGCCAAATTAACCAAAACCAGTTTTAAGACTTCTTCCAGGTACGAATGGTGGATACATAAAATACACAGAAATATCTGGAGTTGCAACTAAAACTTGCTTATTTTGACAGTTATTAATTTTCTTATAGCTCTTTATTGATAGATGAAGAAAGGGCATTGTTGTAATGCCTTTGGAATTATACTTTCCTTTTTAATTCTACGTAGACTCAGTTGCTGTCTTTTGTGATTATGTTTCCTTCCAAAGACATAACCTTTTACCCTGGCAACTACCACTAGGAAAAATGCACAGCAGAATACCCCATAGTACCATATTGTGCCTGTTACTGGGAAACCAGCAACTTGCCTGCCACAATACTCCATTTCTGACTTTTTTTCTCCTCCTGTTAGAGAACACCTCTCAGAAAAGAATCTCCCAAACTCTTACATTAAGCTCTGGTAACCTTTGCTGTGTGGCAGTCCTTCATGTAATTTAGGACACTTGGTTTCAAACTGTGCTGTCTTTTAAAGATTTTTATTCTGATTTGCACAGGTGTTTTATAAAGCAAATCAAATTAGCTGGCTCTTCCTGGTGAATTCAACAAATCTTAAAAAAAAGTCACAACAATGATTTATTAGACAAACTACAATAAACAAATTGTAGAAAAAAAGCTTATTTTCCACACTATTAACAATTGACTGTTACCTGAAGACTTGAAAAATCATCAGTAAAAACTGATGGGAACAGAAAAACCCCCAAACCTCACAAACTTTCCTATTCACAACCATTTATCTAAATTATCAAAATTTCAAACTTTAAACACATAATTTCAGAGATTTATGTTGACCAGACAGTAACAAAGGGAGTTAATCAAATATGAATCTTCTCCAACTGTCTTGTCAAGCCAGGTAATGATGTCCTGCCAGCCAAACTCAGAGGGAACATGTGAAACAAATACAAAAGTAAACAGGCCTTAAGCTGCCCAAGGGAAAGTCAGCAAGATGGCAATTTCAATCATTTGGAATAATACTAAAGCAGCCTTAGGCTTTTCTCAGAATGGAAACATGTCACTGTTACTGCAATATTTCAACAGATCAGACTGCAAAAGAAAGGAACACTTATGTAATCGCAGCAGTGGAAGCTTTACTCAGCTGTGAGGTGGAAAATAATTAAGAAAAAATTCCCTTTTTTTTGAGTAAATGTAAATGTATCTAAATAACAAAGACGAACTCTTTCCTTAGGAATTCTGAAGAGTGAAAAAATCAAATTTAGGCACAAATTCCTCTTGTTTTTATACAGGAGGCTTTGAAAAAAAAAAAAAAAAAGATAAAGTTCTACCAAATAAAACTACGAACATAACATTCCTAAAAAACTTACCAACTGTTGCTAAAACTTACACTCAGAGCTCCAAACAAAGCAAAAGCTACTTCAGGAACAACTCTGCTGAGATGCTTCATTAAGATGAACAGGTTGTCATATCATTTGACTGAGAAATCAAAAAATATTTCAAATATTTGGGGAACTTACCTAATCAGTAAACTTTCAGTATGTGTCTAGTCATGTAGCCATCTTTTAGTCAATCATCAGAAAATCAAAGGCAAATTGGCATGACTCAACCCAAACTTTAATACCGCATGATTGTGTCGTGTAAGCTTGTTTTGTGCGAGGCTGCTGTGGTTTTAGCAGAGAGATTAACGACCGGACCTAAGCTGGCCTCCAAACCTTGCCCTGCTGATGCCTCAAGCCCTTTGAAGTCTGACCATCATACCTGGCAAAACAACAGTGGGAACTAGGCTGGTGTCAGATCTAATCAAGTTTCCTGCCTCAGCATAGCTAACTATGGGGTACACTAATTGGCCCAATTGCGGATTATACCTTTTGCTACAGATTCAAGACAATAATTTAGTCAAATGATGGTTTTTATCTCCTTCTAATTAAGATTCCAAAGTGGGAAGAAATAGGATTAGACAGGCTAACTTCAAAATTGTGTCCTTTAAAGTGGTATGCACATAAGAGAGATCTCTGATAATATTGCATATAATAATACATCCCTAGTAACTAATGTGTGAGGATTTGGGAAAGCTTGATATAGCTACTGCACTTTTACCACAACCATGTCAGTTTTCCTGGAAAGGGTCTACCTCATCATTTACAAGTGAAAAATGAACACTCAGAAATATTAATTAAAAAGCATTTTCAGCATGGGTTTAATAAACCCCCAACCCTTTAAAATACATTTCAGTCAGTCTTTTGACAGAGAAGATCCAAGAAAAACCGAAACAGTTAAATGGTTCTGCAGACTATAAAGAGGCAGAGTCCCTCCCACAAAACTGCAATCTAATAAAATGGAACTGCCATTTAAGGGTTTTTACTGATGAGGGTCAAACCATAAAGAGTTATTTAACTGGTGAGCAATACAGAGATGAGAAAATCCATGTCCCATGCCCTTATTTTAAACCGTAAAAAAAAAAAAAAAAAATAAAGGTCTAGCATTGAAAAACCTTATTTGGAGAAATGTTGCCAAAAGTAATGGATTGTGAATCTCTAAGTTTTCTTATGTAATTTGATTTTAAAGTATCACTTCAAGTAGCTGTCAATATTTTTACCCTAAATTGTCTATATAACTAACCAGAAGCTCTCAAAAACCTGTAATGTACTTAAAACATATTTAAATTCCTCATTTAAGCTACATACTAAAGAAGTTGTAACCTTAGCTGTACTTTGCATGAAGCATTCTGTTGCTTGCAATGCACATTGTTGTGCTGCTTTAACCACCAGAACCAAACCTGACTGCTGACTCATGACATTCTAACTGCAGAAACCCTTTTTAGAAGACTGTATTCACATCCCCTCTTAATTCAATTTTCCCTTGCTCCCATTTGGTTATTGACCTCATTGCTCTAGTCACTCTAGCTGTAGTCTGCTTCCTCTAATAGGATGAAGAAGGAAAACATATGTACTATAGATTACTGAAATGTGAACAGGACAGGGATCTAACCTGTTCAAAACAGGATAGTTTGGGGCAGTTCAGCATAGAGGAAGAGGATCCTTACAAAACCTTGTATTGAAAAGGGGCTGCAGCTGAGCAATGAAGGAGAAATAAACAACTGGGTCATACACGTGTGTCTGAGGCAACAGGTTGTTTCCAGACTTCCACTACACCCCTGCTTCCAACGCTTCTGCCCCATGGCTAATTCAGTTCTTTTTACAGACCCTCCTGCTACTTTATTTTTTTTTCCCCCTCTCTCTTCCAAATTACAAGTCAGAATTCCAGCCGATGACAGAAAAAAAATCATATTTTCTGAGTCAGGGTTCATTGTGAGAAAAAAACCCCAATATTCTGATTCAGACCCCCAGTATATAAGAATTTACTATGCTGTGAACTGAGGGTGCATGCTTCTCTGCACCTCTGAAAACAGAACATTTGTACTGCAAAACAAAGCACAGACTATTAAGGTTTTTGTTTCTTACACACTGCACAAAAGCAGTTGTTAAAATGGTTTAATACTTCACAATGCCTGGTTTCACTAACAGCATTCTCTGGAAAGTGAGAAACTTTCTAAAGGAATGTCTTTGGGAAAAAAGCCCTCCTTCATGTATTTGCCTTTAAGTGGCTTCTGAAGAGGGTACCTCTAGTTGAGAAACTTCTAGCACTCATGCAGAGATGACCTGCATGAAGAACTGGCTGCCTGATTAACTATTAACTACTCTCAATAGGATTAGATAATTAAAGACATTGATGACCATTAATTAGGAGGAGGGCACCTTAATTTGTCACTTGATAGGGCCTTTTCAATGATTTATAGGTTAGGGCTACTTGCAATTGTGAAGGGGAGGAGGCAGTGAAGAGAGAGAACCCTTAAGTTACCTTATCAAGTGGCCAGCTAAAAAGGGCAGAGGGTCAAATAAGGGCCAAAGTGGTCACTTAAGGGTGAAGTCCCAAACACCAAAGCAGTGCCAAGCCACATTGACCATCATTTGGTGATGGAGTAAAAAATATGCTAATTTATTGGTGGCAATTCTCTCTTTTTACGGTTTCAAGCAGTTAAGACAAGTGGCCTGCTTAAGAGCTTTTCATTTGAAAAGAGATTAAACAAAATGGTTTGTCAGGGATGCTTGGCTGTTTTATGTCTTTGTTAAATAAAATTTGCCCAGACTGTACCGATGGCTATCACATCACCCCAAAAGTCATCTTCCCTCTCTATGCATTACTTGGTTAATAAATACATCAGCTCTAATTGCTTAATAGTGCTATGTTCATTTGCTCTTTAGCAAGATTAAAATGAAATGCATCTTTTGTATTACTGCCTTCTATCAGGGCTGTCTGCATAAAGGTCACAGAAAAAAGTTTAAATTTAGTAGGAAATTTACTTAAGGACATTAGTGTAAATGATACTGTGTTTAAAATGACATAAAAGAGCGAAAGGTGATTTCAGTAATGCAAAGAAAATGGTTTCTGAATACTGATAAGGACACTTATCCCTCATACCACACACAATTTTAGGCAGCATTATACATTAAAATCCCTCTACTGGGGTAATAACATGTAGCTACTTTCCCACCCACTAACACAAGTAAGAGCAAGTCATTAACATTTAATTAAATATGCTCCTGACATCCTTAGATACATGTCACGCTTTGCTACTGAAGGTTGTGGCCTACTTTCTATGTACATTTTAAACCAAAATAAACTATTTATAACGGACTGATTTACTGCAGCAAACAAGACATTTTTAATTAGAAAGCATATTATAGTATTTTATAAAACTGTTCTGAACAGCAAAACCAAAATGAAATGAATTTACAACATCTGATGCATACTTCGTGTATTTCACAAAACGAAACATAAGAGATGGGAATAGCTCCACCTTTTGCATTCTAAATAGTGAAACAAAATTGGTTCTCTTACCTCAATGGTGAACAGCTTCCTTTTTAATCTAAAAGCCAGGTCCTTCGTGTCTGACACATCACAGTTCAAGCTATTAAGCCGAGGCATCTGATGTACATGAACCAAACCTTGTGGAAAGAAAGAGTGAAAGAGGGAAAAAAAAATTAAGAAAACGCTGTCATCCAGATGCATAAATTAGAGTCTTACAGCAGAATTCAGTATATTTACACACACTCATCCTCCCCTTTTTAAACTGGAGCTTACTACCAGAAGCAATGAAGCAAACGGTGCGATTATGCTCAAGTAATCAAGCAGAATAAGATAAACAGAAATCCTTGTGCGAGGAAAACTAATTGCACTTTGGTACAGAAATACAGATGTAAAGAGGGATCTTAATACTTGTCAAAACTACAGCCGGTTTGTGTGTGATTTTCTCTTGTATTTACAGTAAGCAAATATGGCTATCACCTTGCATGCTGCCCACGGCACCACTGAGTGATCTTTATTTTATTAAATGCACCAGTAAGCAGCCAGCAAAACAAGGCTTATGGGTTACTGATAACCACTGAAGCTCTAATGAGAAGTACTTCATCTTCAGCCCTGAAATTGACTTCAAAAAAGTTTCCAGAAAAGATCTCTTCAGCTCATGCTTTTCAACAATTTTTAACCCCTACGCCATCCTAGGAAAAATATGTTTTCTTTATGCAGGAGCTTTCTATTGCTGCTCAGATGTTTTTAGCAGCACTAGGTGCACTGCAAGCTCTGCATTCTGTCAGCTGCAACTCAAGCTGATTTTTTCTGACAAGGACGCTGGATGGTTTTTGCGCAGCCTGATATAGTTTCTGAACAACCTAAGGGGGATTTTCTACATCTGAAACCCAGGAAAATTCTACAGGGCTTCTCAATTACTGGCCTATATTTGCTGTTCATAAAGCCAGTGTATAAATGGAAATACTGAACATTTAGAAAAGACATCTTGCTTGAAAATGGCAGCTGTGAGAAAAACTTCACACTAAAACCCTATTTTAAAAACCCTAATAATTTAAAAGCAGTTATTTTTCCAAGGCTTTGTTTCTGTTTTAAAAATGAAGAATAAGGGAAGAAAGTTTCCTAAAACTGAAATACATTAAAAAGCATAATTGTTATGGGCACTATTAAAAAAAATTCTCAATATTAATAGGAAAGGATTTTTACAGCTTGAAACCTTTTATCCCTGCCTCTAGCCAAGGACATAAAAGAATTATTTGCTTGACTTTTGAGCTCAAAATACAATTATCATATATAGGAACAGGGTTGCTTTTATACTGTATTCAAAACCTTTTATTTAAGGATCATCTATTTAATTCTTTGTTATTTTATTGTCATTTCAATCACTGAAATTTGCAGCCAGCTCAGTAAAATTATTAATGCAAGATTCATTAAATAATGCAATAATTTAATCAAACCTCTCTTGAGTAATGTAAGAATCTTTTCCTATCTGCAGTACATAGATAATCTTAAAATATATTCTTAAGCAAAAAAGAATCCATAAGGTTAAAACTGTGAAAAACACCAGTTTGTACTGTATTAGATTAAGGTTGTCTAAACCTCAAAAGCTATGTATATTGGCATATAATTTTTATTTAGCAGCACTAAATATGATTTAGCATACATTTTTACAGGAAACCAGGAAATAACTGTTAAACTACACATTGTCTTAAAAGATCTCCGCAGTACTGAGAAAAGGAGTATCAAATTGACAGAATTATGTTAGCATAAACAAATGCCACATAACGATTACACAGTTGGAAAAATAATTAGGCAAATTATTCTACCTTTTGTTCACAGTATCTTTTTCATTCACCTATTTTTTCAGATAAAGAAATGTGCACTAGTTCCATAGTCAGAGAGATTTTTCTCTGATTTATTAATTACAGCCTGCACACACACAGTGGTGTCTCAACACTATCTGCTTCTTTTTCTATATATTCTGCTATGGAAAACACTGCCACATCCTCACATATTTACTGGAGGCTTTGGATAAGCAGTTTACTTTCAACTAAAGGTTTCCATGGAACTCCAGTAGTATCATAATAATAACAGCTGCAATTTATGCACACTTGGAGCACTGCTCCAGATTAGCTGAAACTGTTATTCACTGCTTTGGCTACACATAACTTCTCATCTTTTAAAATTTAAACAGTTCTGCTGCAATGGCTAACAAAATCTCTGGGAAACAAAATGTAAAATTAACAACCATAACACATTTTGAAGATAAATCAATTGAAAGTCTACACGACATTTTACCAAATTAGTTTCATATTTTACATGCCACACGTATCCACGTTCACTCACTTAAATGTACAAGTGCTGTAACTTAAAGCTGAAAAAGAGAACGTTATTTTTAGATAAAGTTTATACAGCACATAATTTAGCAGCTTATTCACCTTAATAAAATATGTGTTTTGCTGTGTTCTCTATTTAAAACTTGGCAGATCAAAAGTATTGATTTCATGACAAGTTCAGCTCGCTGGTCAGATGATTGCCAAGCCTCCTCTGCATGTGAATTCCCCAAAGCCTGCCTGTTGAGATGTACATCTGATTGAGCCATGCCTCAGTAATCCAGCTTGACAACATGCAAGGAGTTGCCATGTTTCCTTTGCAGCCTTAATGCACTTTGCTGAAAATTTTCCTAACTCAAGGCTGGATAGAGAGGAGAAACATTTAAGAGGTATATTCTAAAATGAAATCAAATGCTACTTTATCACAGATACCCAACTGGAAGGTAAGCTGCTAAGTGCCCTAGAAAGGCTCAGGGCAGACTTTTTGCATTGCTGAAGATGGAACTTACCATGGTAATCCTTGTATAATGGATTGGTTTCTCTCTCAGAGCCAATAAATGATTCAAGACCAACCACCATATCTGACAAGTTTGTTACACGTTCCATAATTGCTTTATTCTGTAAGACATGGAAACAAAATACACATCCTATGTGATGAAAAAGGTAATTAATGTTCACAGAGTGAGCCTTGGTCTTCTCAATGACAAACTGTGGGGAAAAAATAGGTCATCAATACTTAGAAATTACATTGGAGGGCTTTTTTTATTAAAAAATAAGACTTAAAAATTCTGTCTGAAGAAAACATATATTTGACAAGCAGAAACCATAAAAGGGCTAACTCATACGTATTGCTAAATCTTCATAACCATAAGTATTTGCTCACATCAGAGATATTTACAATCTATCTGGAAGTAAAGCACCTCTCATTGACTTCTACTGTGAGTTCTCTTGTGTTTGTGTTCTGAATACCTAGCTTTTCAATACATTTAGGCATATCACCTCTAATATTTTGTGCAAGGACAACCCACATGATTTTTCATTTTAGTCATTATTTAAACAGTACAGAAAACCAAAGCATTTTGTCCAGTATTTTCCTCTGTAAAAGTTCCTGTCTATACAACATGAATCTAAAGCTTCAGTCTGCATTACCATTTCCCAGTATGTTTGTGATTTGTAAGTGATGCCTTATGTCTACTGCAGCAATGTTGTGTCATGTGTCTTAAATAAGCACATAGCTTTCTTTACTTAATTTTCCATAGCAGAAAGCAACAGTCAAAGGTCACAACAGAGATCTTCTGAGGTAGCTCAGGATAAAATGTTCTTAAACACTTCGATGATGTCAGTATAATGAGCATAAAAGAGAGATGACTCTGCTAAAAAGCAAAGTATTTCTTTAAAATAAGTTACTGTCTGAAAGCTGCCTGGACAGCTGATTACTTTTGCTCTTGGTGACTGTAGTGCTAAACCCATCATACCTTCAGGAGTATCAAGATCAATCACCTCAAAATACCCATTCCAAGAAATTTTATGTTAGAAATTCTATGCTCTTTACTGCCACAAGGTTTGTTAAAACAGTGATCAAAACACCAGTTGCTTTCATGAAGATGCATTTCAGTAGCACTGTAAACTTCCCAGCCACAGATACCTATGGAGCGGATGGGAAAGGTGAATGTAAAATATGAATTCTGGTTTTTGACCACTACTTTTGACCACAAGTAACTTGTGGCCTGCCCTGCACAGCCCAATCTGCTCAGGTTACAAGGCTTAAATCCACCAATCCCATGGTACCTTTACACCCCCTCCTTTCCCCACCTTATGGGCCAGATGGCATTCAGTCCTGGGGACTGGTGTCTCTTCTCAAAGCTGCTACTTGTGCACAGGCCAAGCTGATCTATCTCCATGGAATCAGGGAACTTCAATTTTACCTACAAAGTGTAATTACAGCTAATGATAAAATAGGGTTACAATACAGAATTTCCTTTCTGAGGAATAATGTAAGTGATCTGAATTAAAAGAACACAGCCTATACATCAATCCCTAAATTTTGTTTTTATATCCACTCCTGAAATATTAAAGCTGACTTGCAAATTATTTTCTTTTCTAGGAAAAGGGAGACAGTATACTATATTTCAGTGGAAAGTTTTCATCTTGTTATTCTACAGGGGTAATAGCACAGAAATGGTATGAATATAAGCCTTAGGTGCCAAGTGATCTCTATAAATCCACAGAGCACATATTACTGTATTTTGCCAGTTCTTCAGCAGACTGGTGGATGTTTCTCATTTAAGCAAGAAATACAGAATTGCTACATAAATAAATAAACACTGATGATTTCTGGAAGCCAAACTTTCGGTATAGAAAAAATTTCTATCATCTGAAAAAACATTTGCTGTCCATTAATGTTTTTACTTGATGGTCTTCATAACACTGGGTTATAAAACTGTGGATAGATGCTTAATCACCCACAAGGCAACATCATTAACAGTCCTACAAAAGCTAAGAATAGCATCCTTCCTATTTGGTCTTAATTCTGGGAAGATTAAAACAAGGGACAGCAATTTAATGTTTGCCTAATGATGCATCAATATGTTTGTTTCAGCTCTTCTCTGAACAGGTTTGTTTTCTTAAATTGCAGTCTGTTTCCCCATGTCAGTTTTGGTTTTTGTTTTTAAAGTGTGTCAAAATATTCTCCTGGCTTAATGCAGAGTATCCTGGGAAATATTTTGCACAGCGAATCGCCACATCAAACAGACATTTGCTTATGTGGCATTGTTGCCATAGATCTGTATCTACCATGTATTTTCTAGTTTGCAGTGTTCAGCACATTAATGTTCAATCAAAGCTGACGTCAGCACACAGATAGTTGTGATGTATGGCACACTGACATAAACACAAATCATGTTGCCCCATCTGGGCTTGAAAATTTAACAGAGCTCCAGATCTTCCTCCAGCCCCATACAAATCTACCTCCTGCTTCTGGCATAAACTTGGCAGCTCTGGAGGTGTGCCAGGACATGGTTAGGAGGGAAGCCAGGAATAGGGAGATTCAGGGAAAGAGTCTGTTGGCAGCCAGAAGAGGTATTGTTTTATATTTCACTAAAACATAAGAAAAAGAACCCAGCCCAGTCCTGGAAAGTTTTCAGTCTTGCTAGATGTACTGCAGTTTTTCCTAAATTAGTTAGTTCAGCCAAAATATAATTATTCTAACAGCATGGCAATGACCCTGTTGTGCAGGCTGGGCTGGGCATCCAATCTATATCTACTTTGTGCTCACTGTTTTAGACACACATTTTCTTTTAAATGAAAATTTGTAATGTTGGGGCTCAACCAAAGTGTACTTTCAAAACAGCATCTCAAGAAAATCCATGGGAACTATATATGTGTTTGACCAGCTTTTGGAAAGGAAAATTATGGAAAAAGATTGCTTTGGTTTACTACTCTATTTGCAGAATCTGCAGAGCTTTGACTAATTATTTATGCATGTTTAAAAATACTTAGTTACAAATAAAGCTGTCCAAAATGTATCATCTTCTGTGTCTAAATATAAAGCACAGCATTCCACAAACAGAAAAATCCATGTATAGCCTGTATGCTCAAACTCACATGCTAAGATTAACACTGTGTTTTTCTACTGAAATGAGTTCTTAACACACCCCAATTTTATCATTATTACTATTATACAAATCGATCTTAGTTCATCTGGATTCTGTATTAGGAAAAAAATCAAGTCTTTTCTACTCTGCTCTGAATTCTAACTCTCTGACTTTTTGTCTAAATTTTTCTACTACCCAGAGTTCTGTCCTCCCATTTTTATTTTGTCAGTTTCTTAAGAAATTAAAAATTTCACAAAGTGTATGGAATAAAAAGACTTCAATTCTCAGTTATTGTACTGCATTAAGCAAAGTCAAGGAATGGAAATTTCCTCAGAATGGCTTCAACTTTTATACACAGTACATATAGACAGTCTCTAAACTTAAAAGGAAAATAAGAGACTCGTGTTAAAAATGTACAATGAGATCCAACAGGCACTTGTGAAGTTACATAAAGATTACATAGCTCTTGAATAACCTGGGCTTCATATACTTGCATTTGTATTCTGATCAATACATTCATGTGATTTTAATACTGATCTATATACTGAATTGAAAATAAGGTGGTGTAAGACTATGTCTCTTTCCAAAGAGACACAGCAATCCTGACACTTCATTTGAAAGAAAGTCTCAACAATAAACTGTAAGCAAGCAAATTCATGTAATGTGAACCTTACCAACTTAAAGCAACTTCTGGTGTGTGAATTTTCAGAAATTCAAATATTGCTTGTGCCTTTCTTTTTTGTTTCTGTTACATTCTGTCATAAAGCTGAAGTAAGTGTAGTACTAGAATGCAGTATTGAAACACTGGCTGGATATTAAACAAATGAAATAGTTCTTAGTATTTTCTTAGAGATTATCACACAATGATGTGGAAATGACTTCACAATATAGAAACATTACCCATTGTCATTACTGCTTAATCTCCAAAGGATTTTAAATTTAAAAGATAAATTATTAATATTAAGAAACATAGCTTAAATATTTATCACCATTTGTTAACAGTTACTGCTCAGAAAAGAATTTCCTTTATGTTTTATTTTAGTAACAAAAATTAGGTATTAGGTCCTTGCACTAATTTTATAGAGGTGAAGTTTTTGCACTTTTTCATTATTCACAAATCTTGAAAATAAAAGATAAACAACCATTCTGCCCCAAAGTGTTACACCAGTAATTAACAAAGACTGCAAAGTACAATATTCTACACTTATTCTGACTCAGTGCTCACACACACCTAACCTACTAATTGAATTTTGGCTCTAAGCTGGATGTTTACTCAGACCACTGAAATATAATACAAGCAACAGCACAGTAACAAGTGCAGAAATCTGTATCAATATCACAAGAGAACAGTACACAGGTAATGTTTTTGCTGGAAGACACATATCTTAGAAATATACTTCAAGAGTTTTCTACAAACTACAATGCCTGCAGTGATGGGAAATCTACCCTTAGGAATCCTGACCAATTGAGTATCTCCTGCCTTTGAGGAAACCTTACTGACTATAACAATACTTAAGTATAAATACCCATTCCTATGGCTGAAATCACAGCAGCACTGATTTTGGCTGATCTGTTTACACACACAAATTAGCTACTTTCAAGCCATGAATATCTTTGAATAGTTGTATACAACTTCAGAAGCAAAGAAAGGACATGTAGTGAAGACATGAGCTGGTAGATTAGATCCAAGGTATTCATAAAAATGAGGGGACCAACAAAGCATCTGTTGGCCAATATGTTACACAACGTATTGATTCCAGATTTCTGTTGCTCTCTTCAGAGTTGCTTTTAACCATGTTTGTCCTAATTGTCTACATAAACTCAAGAGTTTCCCAACTGTGAAACTAGGTAGTACTAGTATTTTAGCTTCTTAGCAACTTCAAACATTCTTTCAGTATCTTACACCTAAAACACTGTCACTGCTATGGGAACCATAGTTATAGGAACATAAATACATGTTACTATCAAATATACCAGATGAGGGTGGGTGGCACAGCATCCAACTAAAAAAAAAAAATCTGGGTAAATTTTCAGGAAAAATAATCAGCCAGGAAAGAAAAACTAAATATCACACACTAAAAAAAGGATCTTTAGCTCTTCACTGAAGATGGATGACCTGGACATGACTATTACTTGAGCTATAAAAGAACCTAATGCCAGCAAACCTTTGCACCCAATAAAATAAAAAGTTTTGCCATTGGAGGGAAGACCTAAAGGCCAAGAGTGAACTGAGTGATGCCTCAGTACAATCACAACAAGCAAGTCAATAACAGTGGCTGCCGAGACCTGAAAAAATGAAATTGAGAACAAAGACTCTGTGGTTTAAATCAAACTTTCCATCTGTTGATCTCCAAGTGCTTTACAAAAGACAGGGAAATGCTGCATTCCATGTTTACAAGTCATGGAACAAGCACAAAGATGGGATGTGAGGTGTCCAGAGTCAGTCAGCAGTGAGCTGGGGACCAATCTCAGCCTTTCATGGAAGCCCTGGCTACACCCTCTGAGGTTTCTTTAGGAGGCTGCATCCATGGCTTTGGGGTCCCAGGAAAATATTTGGTGGTATTATGAAGATGATGTGGGAAGCAAAGCCCAAAAACCCTGGTGCTGAAAATCCGGTTATTATCTGGCTGAAAGAGGTGACAGATGTACAGGGTATTAAAGGGTGACACTTTCTGAGCTGAATCCCTGTTCAGTGCTTTTCTCTTCTGAATCTTTCCTTAGCATTCAGTAGCTGGGAGCACAGGCTGAGTGTGACTGGGAATGGTGCTGGGGTGCAGGGCTCTTCATGAGTTCTGTTGCTCTGATAGAATAGAGATGATGAAATATAATATAATATAGATGAAAATAAGCCTGATCAAGCCCTTTTCCAGTGAATCTGGGAAGAAATTAGTACAAGATTTGGGCTGAGATAAGCATCTTCCCTGAAACCTACCTGGTTCTTATTAATGAGACTGTCTCATTGTTATAAAACTGTATATATGTAAAACTGTATGTTATTCTTTGTCTTTAATTATTAAAAAAATTGGAATGACCATTTGAACAGGATTTTTTTACAAAATTAAACACAAAATATTCAGTGCTACAGGTTGGTCATAGCAGAGTATAAAATCCAGATGCAAAAGTAGAGTAACAGAATGAAAGTCATGTTATAGAAGAGTCATAACTGCTTGATCTCATGTATTTGAGACCAACTGGCTTAACTAAAATCCTATTACTCCATTGGGAATTATTAATTGTAAGAAAAAGGCTTAGGAGCTCCTTTTGTTGCCATTTTGCCTGAAAAAATGTCATTGCAGTTTGCTTAGCCATTCAGAAAGACAAGCTAGTGCTGCAACTTTAACCTTTAAACAGTGAATCACATTTTATTCACAAGTGAGCAAAAAGATCCTCCACTATTCTTTCAATTAATAGCACACAAACACCAAAAGGAACATCTAACTGATATTGGCAATCAAGTGGCAAGGTTCTGAAATATAAAATCATTTAAAAAACTAATCCCTTATTCAGTAGAAAATTACAGGCTGTCATCAGAAGCAGGCTGGCAAAGCTGGGTCCAGATGGGGAACTGGCTGGGCAATAAGGAGAGGTAGGGTGGAAATGATGGGTAGGCTGGAAACGATGGGAACCTAAGGAAAGACATGACTGCTCCCTCTGCTGGCAAGGTTCTCACCTGCTTTAATTTTTAACTAATGAGTAGGCATTTCTTTAATTATTTAGAATCTAGCCAATAAATAATGTAGAATGTTCCTTCCTCAGTCTGTTGCTGTGTGTTTGCACATTTTTGAACTTATGGTGCCCTATTTCACTAGAATAATTTGCCACAGAATTAAGGCTCAGATGATAGCTAATGGTAGAGTTACTGGCTTTATATTTAAATTGTTCAGAAAATGAAAGGCAGGATGAAGCCAGTTAACCTTCAAAATTTTCTGCTTTACAAGGCATACACATTTCATATTTAATTTACATATTTCATAATATTATGATAAATTGCTCATCATATCATGCTATAACAAGAATACATTTATGTAGCAGAAAGATACTATAAAATGAAACATTTTGCAAGACAAACATACTAAACTACACATCATACCAAAAAAGTGCCACTCTTCAGTGAGAAAAATTCATGACCAGAGGATTCAGCAATAATGTTTGTATTAAAACTTAATTAAAAGCTGAAGATAAGTCATTCATTACTTCATTTGTGATATAAATTAATAGCTGCACTAAGAACATTTAGAAAAAATCTGTTCTAGGATTTTGGCCTACAACCAGAAGCTCCCAGAACAGGAGGGATCAGCTTTTTTTGCCCACTGTTCTCATCTGAATGCTGGCTGAAAAGCTACTCCAGCTCCCAGCTTTCCAGAAGGCTCCATCCCAGGAATCCTCGCCTGCCATTTGGTTTGCTGATTTTAATCTCCCAGGACTTTCTTACAGTGGCTCCACTATGCTGAACTGGCACTTGCTCCTAGAAGTGAGTTATTATTAAACTTGTAGGTCAATTGTGGCACTAACAACTCTTTGGAAGCTTTCAGCCACGGTGTACAATTTGCTGGTCTAATTAAATATTAATTCTAAGTGTTACATTCTGTGGCTAAGAGCTTTTATTTTCCATCATCAGTCTGGAAGAGAAAGAGGTTACAAGGCTAATTTAATCTTTTTTTTTTTTCTTTTTTCCCCCCTAGCATTAAAGCTTAACTACACAGGCACAAAAACATCATTAAAGATGCAGTATTCCTTTTTATTATGATTATATTGTAATTAATAGAGAAGGTCTAAACAAGAAGACCTAAAATCAGATTCTGAAATTTCAAGGCTTTTAAACAGCACCAAAAGTTGATATAAAAATGTTTCTTAGCATGTACTGTACAGAAATTCAATATTCATTTGTTAAAAAATCTTTTAAGGTGGGAAATACATATGCAATAATATAGAATAGCATTACACAAAATTCTTGTTCTTTGTCCTGAACAGACAACAGATAAAAGCCATTTTAATGCTAGATGCACAGATTTTTCAACAACTATACTTCTACTTATGTGGAAAAAGCATTGCTTCAGAGAAGGAGTATTATCTTCCATATTTTAATACAACTGCTTAAAGCAGATAACTATTTTGTCCTGCATTATTTAAAGTCACTCTTCTAATCCTTACTTATCAGTGTCCAAATGGGCTCAATACATGAGCCTCTTCCCTTCTGCTTCCATAACAGTTGTGTCCATGTCTGGACACTGGGCATTATATTAACTACTTAGTCCACTAGCCAAAAGATTCCATATGCTTGAACAGATGACTATCTCCATACTGTGATGGGATATTTAACTGTTTAGGTCGAATATTGCAGTGGAAGGATTTAGTCCTAAATCTTGCCTAATTTTTAAAAGATGTCATAGTCATGTTTTCAGTTGATGCATATAAAATGCAAATTAAAATTGCAATGTTGCATAGACATACAAACTTTTAAAGTTTAACATTTTCATTTTGGAAAAGTGATTTTAGTTTTTTTTCCTTTATTAAAAGACAGAGTGTTGACAAGATGGGGATAAAGATGTACATATAGTTTACTTGCTAAAGGTAAAATTTATTAAAATGAGAAGGCTGCTTTAGGCATGCAATTTTAGCATACAGTGTGACTATCCATCATAATATAGTTAAGTTAGTTAAAAGACAATTAACATGTGGGTAAAAAAAAATGTATTTGTCTTTGAAATGGGTAGTGGTTACCACATCAGAGATGGCAGAACTATGCTGGCAACCAGAAACTTATTTTATGAAACAACAAAATCTTTCTATTTGTCATGCAACTTGATTAACAAATACTATCCACAATATTAGAAATAGAAAACAAGATTACATCCTGCCAAGCTTACTTACAATTTACATTTTTAAATGCATGCTTCTCTGAGCTTCCTACTTGATCATAATTTTAAATATGCTTTTATGAATGTCTAGAATACCCAAACCAGATAATATTATCTGAAAACTATGTGGATTACCCAAAAATATCTGTCATAAGCTCATGACACACAAAACTTCTCTGTATGGTTGTTAAACTGTATTTCTCACATATAATAAAAAAGCCCATGCAACATTAAAAGGCAAGTAAAAAAAACCCAATACAGAAAAATATGAAGACCATTTCATCCTCTAAGCTCCCATTTTGCACAGAATTTTGAAAGCCTGCTTAATTATGACACAGAAACTACCTGACATTTGATCTCAATATAAATTTGTGTTCAGTGGCCACCTCATCAAATACATTTAAAGGTTATTCAGCATTTTACACTTGTGAACTCAGAAGTTAGGATTTCTAAGGCAGGCAATCACTCTGAGCCCTTTTCATAGGAATAAAGATTTCAAACTGTGAGAAATTCACAAGCTATAGAAGTTCACATTTTATAATCCAATATTAGCAATAGCTTCTAAAGCCCTCCATTGCTTGACTCTGAGTTTAGCTGCTAAATTACTCAGTGTGAACACTGGATGGATGTGAAAAGGTTTGTTGCTGAATTTTTCTACACTGAAACCTACAGTAACTCCTGCACTTTGGTGAATTCAAAGCATCAAAGCATTAATATTGTAGGAAATTAATTTTTTAACATACTGGATAAAATAATGAAAATACCTTGCTAAACAGAACTTCAGACTCTGAGGACAGGTTCTGTAACAAGACTTATTCATACTGACTTTTTATTAGTCAAATAATTCCCCTTGGTGCATGCTGACTAATATGGTTGTTAGTCCTTACCAGTAACACAGCTTCAAATTCAAAATAAAGGATGGCTTTAACAGAAGTGTTATGCTTTCTCCCAGTGAAAATAATAATCTACTCAAAATAATAATACTTAAGTGATACAAAATTGAGAAAAACAGGAAAAGAACATGGTTTAGAATTTGGGGAAAATCCGATTTTGGATATATTACAGATTTCTAGTAATTAAAGAAAAAAAAGAAAATACAATAGGAAATTTTTTACACTGTAATTTACAGCTTCTGCAAGCTGTAAATATATATATATATATAAAAGACATTCAAGTCCTTTAAGTCACACTCTTTAGAAAAGGAAGTTTTGTTTTTTAAAAGTAGCTACTAAAGTTAACAGATTATCAACATACTGAAAAGAAGCCCTTACTTGTTTTTATAATATTCCTTAAATTTTCAAAGTGTAACAAGAAATGAAATCTCTTTTCAGTCTGCTCTCCTTGATCAATGCCAGATTACAAAAATGGAAGTAATTTTCCCTTTTCAAACCCACCATCTGATTTCATAGGCACAACGTATTTCCAAGAAGCAGTAGAAAGACTTGAAAAATAACCTTCCATCAGCCACTTTAATCATACTTGTAAGTATCTCAATATTTATTACCTGACAGACAGTGTAAGATAAGAGTATGTTCAATCAGTAGAAAATATCAATCAAGTAAAACTTGTCACACATCATCAGAATAAAATTCATCATTGGATAAGTTTTTAATGTCATTTTCCTGAAATCCTTCCAGGATAATATACTCCTACTTTTGTGGTAGAGAAAAGAAAATTCTTTTTATTTCATGCACTGTTTATAGTAGTAGAAAGTTCATCAAATCACAAGTAATCTGTGTTTTTGTTTGGACTACAATTTCTTTTAACTATTCTGAAAAAAAAATCTGTACACAATCAGATTTTTTTGACATTTGTATCTTTTTCTAAAGTACAGCCTTACAAAAGACCCTGGAGACATTCAGTGCCCCATCAACTGGGTGAGTGAGCATCATATTTATATAAATGGAATTGAAAGTTATTAAGTCCAAGACAATTAATAGCTGGAATAATGAAAGCCACATTGGTAGATGTGTGCCATGGATTGAAAAGCATCAAGAATAAAATCACTGTTTAATGTTCAGTAGTCATCAAGCAAAGCAGACTTTAAAATGTAAGAAAAGTAAAGGAATAATAATAGCATTATTATATGACATTACTGTAACAAAGTAAAAGATGATTAGAACAAAAGTGACTGTTTAAAAACAGATTAAGGAAGCAGCAGTGAAAAAAAAATCAGAATACAGAAAAGATAAAATTGGGACCCTCATCTTATTGTCTCATCAGTCAAGAACAAAGAATTTATGAAAATCAAAGGCAAAATTAAACTTTCTGAAAAAGACACCAGGTGGATTTAATCCATGGAACTCCCTGTCACAGTACAACATGCCAAGTATTTGGCAAAATATAGAAAAATACCAAACTCAAATTATATATACAGATGTATTACACACACACACATATGTATATATATGCATTGTATATATTTTACACATAAAAAAATCCTAGTATGGGTTGGAAGGACATTGCCTCTGCTGAAAATCAATACAAATAATCATGAGATTTATTTCTTCTTCACCAAAGTAACTAATACTACGGGCTGACAAAGACAAGATATGGTTATGAATCACTACTAAAAATCTATTTTTTGTAGACAAAGTAGGCAAAAATAAAATGTTTTTTCTGTATATGTTATGCAGACAAAAACTTGATTAAAATGTGATTTTGAACTTGTATTTACCTCCATGGAAATTACTCATGAAGAATTTACTCCTTACTTACAGTCAGGAGGCAAAAGATAACACAGAAAATACAGAACCAGTAGTTCAGGGAATACATGTGGAATTTACTACATCTTCACAAACCAGGGTGCATTTTCTATGCCTGCAGTGTGGTGACTTCAGGATTCAGCAGAGAAAGCATATGCTGGAACTTCCTCTGCTCAAGTTAAATGTACAGACAGAAATGCACGTGGAAAAAAAAAGAATCCTCTCTTTTTCTCTTGGAAAGAAAAGATATTTTCTTTATTTTTTTAATCCAGCAAGAATCCTCAGCAACAGAATGGTGAGTAGCTGGGTTGTGAGAATGTGAGCAGCTGCTGTTATTATAACTAAAGGTCTGTCTATGGCTTGAGCCTGAGAGACCACATGTTCGGCTGTCCTCTCATCTTGCCATCCTCACCAATTAACTATTAACATGAAGGCTGTACACATGCTCTCAGGGGCTCTTTAACAGGCTTCTTGGAGAGTGGAACAACTACACAGCAGGGCTCTGGGAACTGAGTAATGTGGGGTATAAGGAACCCTCAGCAGCTTTGCTCCTCCTAATGACAGCTTTCTCCACAGTTTAGTGCTTAAAGAAAGGTACACGAAGTTCAACAATTTCACAAAATATTTAGTGCTCTGATTTGTTTAAGGCTACAAAGGAAAGATTCTGGAAAGAGTGTTCCTTTCAGAATATTCAGGCATTTACTGCAAAACAATTCTTCTAAAATGAAAAAATAGGTTATTAAATAAATCAGATATAATTTAAAGCCTAACTCCATGGGAAGTGATTTACATGGGATTTATGAACACAAAATCAACTTCCTAGGCAAGTCTGAAAGAAATAAAAAACTTTGTCCTTCAGTTTGCTTCTTAAAGATGCTTAACAAAAAAAAAAGAGCACAAAGAAACTGACTGTAGGTCCCAATTATGGACAGGTAATTCCAACATGTAAAAAGTAGGATGTCCGTTTTACATTCATAAATTCTATTAATTGCATTAAACTTAAATGTCAAACTTTTTGAAGGCAAAATGCCTTCTAATATTTAAAAATATCTAAGTAAGCAGGTCAAGGTTTGCACTACAAGAGGAATATTTATACTTTTGATTGCAATGGTGAAACTAGAAAACCAAGTTTCTTTCCTTATTTTTGAGGCAATAAATGCATCAGGTAAACACTTCAAGGTATTCAAACACCCTTACAAATTAAAGACATTAGTGAAAGCCATGTACATACCTAAGACAGGATTTACTCTAATGATAAGCTCATCTACTATGACTACAATTTGCCTAATGTGAGGTTTTATCCACTACTTTTTTACTCTTTGATTTGTCAAATCAAATTAATATCTAAAATGAAAGGTTCTCTGTTATGAGTAATAATTTGGTTTTATAAGCTACATTACCATGTGCAGAAAAAAAATGTCTACATTTTTCTTTCTTACTAAAAAAGTTTATTATTTCCAGAAGATCCATTTAAATCTCCATATATGCTCTCAGGAAAAGTGCTGTTAACAGCCTCTGATTCTGCAGCTGGGAAAATTACTTTGATACCATATGTAGTTTGCTCCTGGCATCAGTACAAGCAGATATTAGACCTGAAGAGGAAATCTGCACCTTTCCATCCCTGGCTTTAAAAACAAGATCACACACTGTCATAATGAGCATGACAGATGAAGATAGTGCACTGAGATGTCTTGTACTGAAACTCTAAAGAGAATCTGAAGGAAGTGGAAAAGTACTTTTCTCTGCTTTTTTAGTTTCTAAATTTTGATAGTTTGTTAAAAAAAAAAAGCACAGAAACAATCCACTGAAGTTATATTTTAACTTTGCCCTTTGAAAAAGTTTTCATAACATCCAAAAGTGCATTTATTTTTTTACCTCAAACTTTTAATTTTTTTGCTAACTGGTGTGTTAACTATGCAATAGAGCAGAGACAGCTCTCCTACCTGGATGAGGTGAGCAGGCACCGTGATGATGCAGGCTGACAGAGATTTTCTGAGGAGGCCACGGAGAATGTACAGAAATTTTGTAAGGCTGTGCTTATCCTCAGGAGTCTCACTGCTACAGATGTCATCACCCCACAACATGGAACCCAGATTCTGAATTCCAATCCGTAAAATATTTTTCTTTTTCTATTGAAAAAAAAAAGTGCCATGTGTTATTTTTCAAACACTAAGAGGAAAATGCCATGTAACATATTATTAAATTGCTATTTATAGAATTCATATCCTTAATAATCATACAGCTTAAGAAACCATAGTTTAATCTCAGATGATCTTATAAAAATTATAAATTAAATGGCATGCTGTCACTGACTGCATATCAAGCCATGTCAGATAAGGAAGTACAAGAGTAAGACACAGCATGGAAATACTAAAAACTACTCTTGAGCATTTTGTAACCAGATAAAAGTAAGTATATTCAGAGGCAAAATCCAACAATGGATTTTCATGTCCTTTCTCCCCCCCATAACTGCCTTGAAAAACATGCAAAAGACTCTTCTCCCAGCTCTAAATTGGTGTTTTGGAAGGGCCTGAGAGTATTCAACATTTTTCCCTCTATTTTCAACTTCCAGCTGTGTTACTTTCAGAACTTGACTGCTTCACATTTTCTGCTATTTCCAAGTGAACAAGGCTGTTGGCCTACCTCACCAACACATGGCCCTTTCATGATTTTAGAAGCCTCTGTAAATAACATCTGCACTCCTGGTAACTCCTTCCAACCCATGAAGGAAGAGTTACCCACAGCCAGGGAGAAAGAGCCTGATGGAGATATCAGCAGATTGTCACTTGAGGACTAAACCTTTCTGAAAATCCTTGACATGAGTGTTTCTGGATCTGCTTAGTTAGCTACTGGGTACTAGAATCTAAGCTGTTTTGACATGTTAAATCCTAAACAGCTTTGTGTGTTACCTACCTGAAGTCTGTTTGTTGCCCTGTAGTCTACAGGCAGAAAAGCATCCAACAGAGGCAGAGGTTAAGATAAAGCCTCTTTTCTGCAGGAGCAGATTATGAAGCCAGAGTTGTAATTTGTTTATGCAAAGTAAAATGTCACTTCTCACGATGACAAATTTCAGTTCTGCTTATTTGGTGTGACCTTTCCTGGTGATCTTTGAGAAGGATTTTAGGTACATTTGCTATCAACAGCTGCATGAGGGAGACAATAAGCACCCTTGTTGAAAGACTTCCTGAACAAGGTGATTAAAAAGTTCAAGGGTTCACACTTTTTCAGCCTTTTAATGTCTATGTGTGTGTACATCTATATATATAATACGAGGTTAGATAAAGAAAAACTTCCAGGTACTTTTCATAGATAATTACCTATCAATTAAGTGTCAGTATAAATAATTTATTGGATTTCCATCAACTCCAAAGGACTCACACATTACTCATCATATTACTGAATATGATGAAGACTAACAGATAGGGCACTGCTCAAATTAGAAAAGGGCTTTCAGTCTGTGTTATGCTTAACATGTTTGTAATTACCCATCTGATAATTTGTAAAGAGAACAGAGATTTTTAGAAGTTCTTAGAAGATCTTTAAGCTGTTATGATTTATAAGTTTAAATAGCATTCTTATTTCTTTACTTTGTTCCAGTGCTCTCTACATAAAGATACACACCATTTAATTCATTAAAAAATTCATTCCACTCTAGTTAAAACAACACTGAAAATGCTGAAGGTTTATTATTAAATGTTCAATCTCAAGAGCCTTGAACACATTATTGCTGAAGTAATAGTCTGAAAAAAATACTGCAGGGGAAAATGCGTTTTGCTTAATTACATTATATTTGGCAATCTCTTTATTAGCTAATTGCACAGAATATGACTAATGTTGGCTCACAGTTCTTTCTCACATGGTATACATATCTGTAACAGGTAGAAACCCCAAACGTACATTAAAACATGAACCACTCTCTATTTACATTGCTTGTTTACTTCATCAATGCTTAGAAACAGTTTGCTACTTGTTACTTTGACCCAGACCTTCTCGTGACACACTTCAAAATTCAGAAAACCAAATTAGTTACAGGGTTACAGAAAAGCACAGGGGTCTTCAGTACCTGGGGATCAGAGCCATCAAACCCTTCCTGGTAAATGATCCTCTGAATGGACTGAAGTAGCCTTGTGTAAGCACTGTTCATATTCCTGTTGGTAAGAAGAAATAGTTTTGTTAACACATACTAATGCCTTCCTGTGTTGTCTAACAGCTGTATTAAAAAATAAATATAAACAGATGTAGTATTCAGTCCAAAGTGTCATATAGAAAGTGTCATAGAAGAAAAACCCCAGACCTCTTTGAATCAAGTTGACATTATAAGCAGTTGTGATTGCTTCATCTAACTAGTTCAGGGCTCAGACATTTAGTGAAAGCTAAAATCTCTAAGGATTAAGATAACTTAATTATGTCAGGCTCACTTACATCTAGAAGATTAATGATTTAATGTATCAACTTAAAGTTGAAACCATTACAGCATAGTACTAATCTTCTATAACTGACAAAGATCTACCCAACTGTTGTTCCAAGTCTGCCCAATTAGCTGCAGTTCCCTTTTGTATTCATCCACTGCAGGCGTTATTGCTGCTTTATTTGCATGACAGCAGAATCGTGAGGAAGATTTTATTTTATGTATTATTTAGAAAATACGACATAAAATTAAAAAATAAAAGCAAACCAGTGGCTCAAAGTGGATTTAAGACTTAACTGGCTTGGTGAATGCACCTGATGTGGGTTCCTCACAGCAGAGATGACCCTTTTCAATAATAAAAGGGAGTTTCCAAATTAAACTCTGTTTATTTGCTTTCAGATTTGGTGCCCTAGAAGGCTACTGGTTAAACTGATGTCCCTTACTGATTTACTACTCTGTGAAATCACTGGTCAAAATAACTGGCAATACATAATCTCTGACATTTCAGATGTAAAGTCTGTCTTTCAAAAAAAAAATTCAAACAGAAAAGAAACTTTTGCTCATGATGTCAATTACTTTTCTGGAGTTTAGCTGCAAAAAGAATGGCTGTTAAATGTTATAATGGTCAGTTTAGAGAGGAAGAGGGCTTTAGCATCAGCACCAGCCTAAATATCTTCATTCTCCATGTGTTCACAGTACAGCAACACACACCCAATCCGTGTTATATTAACAGTGATGTGATTTCTTCCCAGTTTGGCCAGAGCTGGGGAGAATCTGCAGCACTTCCCAACAACCAGAAGCCTTCTTCTTTCCTTTTGGATATTCCTTTATTCTTTTAGAAAAGAGAAACTGCTGCTCACAAACATTAGGTCAGATTTTGCAACTATTTTGTACCCATAGCCAAGAACACATTATGTGCAATACAAAAAGACAACTTTGGTCTTTGTCACCACAAATGAGTGTTTTCAAGCTTGTGTATCTATCACTTATTTTGCTTATGAGTATTACATGCTACCTATGGAGATGCCCAAGAATATACTTCAATCAGAGGAGTACTTGCCAATTCCTGATTTGTTACTAGCTTGCTTTTAAAAGTTAGTGGATAAAAGAAGAGAAAAAGCATTAGCAGACTAAAGGGTCCCAAAATTAAGATAAACAAATGAAAGAAATCTTCAATTAATCCACCAGAAAAGGAATAATTAAAGCAAAGGAATAATTAAAGAAAATAATGTAATAAATACAGATTTTTAAAAAATGTAAAAATAGGTGCACTTCCACTTCTTGATAAAATATTAATGGTTTACTTGAATTTGAAACATGCTATGCAAGTAAGGACATGAAAAATATTGTGGAAATACTATTCATAAAAACTGCATTACCCTTTTGGCAATGTTTGTCATGATATTTAAGGGAGGAAATCAGGTATTTTGTTATTTTCTGATTTTTTTAGTCTTTTTTGGCTCTGTTACTAAACACCATTTAATTCTGATAATGAGTTTAAACAATTTTTTCTTTACTCTTTTATTTTTTGTTTAGCAATTTAGTAATGGATAAAGCAGGAGCTCACAAGAAGGTATCCTGGTTACAACAGAGCCTCTGACTTCTGTGTTGATAGTTTCTAAGCAGTTAAGAAAGGTTAGGTTATCAAGGGTATGACAAATAGCCTTATTATGCCAAAAGGAGACCCCATTAGGCAAGACAGCTAAACCTGTTTTATCTAAACTTATCAGTAAATCTAGACTCCAGATAAATGTATACTTTTTTCCAAAAGTACATAACATTCTTAAGGTAAAATCTATGAGTATTACTGAAAAATTACAGCTTAATTATTTTACTTCCCTTGATTATCAAACTTTCTTTTTTAGTAATTGCAAGTGAACAATGAGGCTAGTAGATGAGTGGAAAGTAAGCCTTTTCTGCAATGCACAGAGGTATCACAGAGGATATTTCTGCCTTCCTGCTAAGTACCAGCTTTAGCAATTTTAGCAATGCAATGAGACACCAAAATATCCTAGCAACAACAACCAAACAGTTGCTGTCAGCTGCACAACCCCATTAACCTGGTCACAGCATTAGGGCCAGGACATAACTGCCCTTCCCTAACATAAAAAATAATAAAACAAACAAACAAACAAAAAGAGAAAAAGCAGATTTATGCCTTATTTTGGCACCAAACAACTGATTCCATTTACTGCTTCCTTTAGAACAGACTCCCCAGTCTGTTTTCAATTAATGGCTATCATAGGGCAATAAACTTCTACTCATCTTGAGTGATTATTGGAAAGGGAACCCCATTTATCCACCAGGTACTAGAAGTATAGAAAGGAAAGCAAACACAGTACTGCTCCTCATCTCCCTCGGGGAAAATACAGATGCAAGCACATGTGCAAAAATACAGGAAAGACTGATCCAAACTTTAAGGTAAACAACTAATGTATACAACCTCTAAATCTGATCTTTAATTGCAAAGTAAAAGGCCAGTTTCATTCTGTCTAATCAAGTCAAAGAATCTCCTTTATGTTCAAGTCTGCAAAGGGCCATGGGTTTGTCTGACTAGGAAGAGAGGGACATATAGATATACACAATTCCCATAAAGTGCCAGAAGCTTCTGGCCCAAATAAAGCCTGTACATCTTTCATCCTGCAAGGGATGAACTGTAATTATCCTGCAATAGAAACGAGCTACAATTAGAGAGACTGTTCACTCATTGAAGGACAGTTTAAATAAAACAGGTTTCTTAATGTGACCCTAGAGAATTAGAAGCACAAAGATGATTTGGTCCTTTTTACAAATACATAGTTCTCATGCCACAACACATTAATACAAAGGACCTTGATTATTAAAAGATACAGCATTGTTTTTTTTCCCCTAAGGAAGTTTCCACTTGTTCCTCAACCTCTGTCTTAGTGACAAAAGCAAAACATTCTCAGATCAAGAAAACTGAACCACAAATACAAAACCCACACCACTGATTCTGGTCTGCATTCCTACACAATTTAAGAGAAAATTTTATTCAGAAATGTTTTTACTGATATCTTGCAAAGTATGCCCTTTAGAAAGTCATGAAACCTTTTGCCAATATCCCATAATGTCTATTACAGTCTATTAGTGTAAATAATTTCAGTGATGAACTACCCCTTTCCTAAAAATGCCTCCTGATTTTTCAAACATTTTGCCAGCTTTTCAGTTTTTCATAATTTTAGAGATCTTTTGAATTTCAAGAAATTTTTGGAACATTTTTGGCACAAAATTTTTGGCTGCTCCCTATCTATATTTTTTTTGAGATACTGTCAGACAGAGATGCTATCTAGCCATGTCCATGCTCCTAGATCCCTGTATCACAGAGTAAGAGAGCTTAACTCAAGCTCTCAGTGGCACCTTCAGACAATCAACGATGAGGTCTAATACAAATTGTTAAATTCTATTGGAGTGGTTAACTGTGACTATCATACTATTTTCTTTCTAGTCACTGTCTAGTTAATCAAGAGAACAGATTTTTTTAATACTCTATGATGTTCTGAAGTCAGCTTTTGAAGCCAGAAGCACTATATTGATTTTTGAAACAGTAATGCCAACAAAATAATATCCTTTCCCTTCCCCTTTTATAAACTTTCTTTACTGAAATCATCCTGACAGGACTGTGAGCTTGTTTTTGTTCCCTGAGAAATGAGTGCTTCCTTCAGCATTTCTTAGCAGTATATGTAAAAATACATCTACAAGCCAGTTGGGTTTCTGTAAAAGCATAAATGATTTGAGAGCAGTGAAATAATTTGTAACATTCATATTTAGTATTGGATTTAATGCACTGTGACTAATGTGTATTTAAGAATCACAGAAGATAGGGAGGAGAAGGACCTCAAGAGGTCAGGTAGTCTATCTTCTTGCCCCAAGGCAAGATGAACTACATCTAAACCATCTCTGACAGATATTTACCTAACTTGTCCTTAGAAATGTTCAGTGATGGAGATTCTATAATACTCCCAACCTATCTGCAAGACAACTTCTTCTTGTGCTAATTATTAGGCAAACATCTCCTTGCCTTTATCTTTAATTTATTTCTCCAGCCTTTATTTCTAATGCTACACTCTCCTATAGCCCATTACTGCTTGTCCTCCCTTCAGCAGGTAACTGTTACTGCTCTCTGCATGTCAGTTTTTAATGTGCTTTAGGACTCTCTTAGACTTGTCTAAGAACTTCATTCTTCCATCACAGGCCATACATGCCAGTTTTAGATGTATGCTCATCTTCACAGCCTTCTCTAACTGACCCAGAATTTTCTCTAAGGATGCTACCAAATACTGGACAATCTTGTTATGGTTACCAGAAAAGTACTTTGCATGTCTTCCACATTAAATTCCATGCTTTTTAAATTATGCTTTTTGGAAGCATTAATCACACAACACTGCTATATATTTATGTTCAAGATTTTTTATGACCCAGATCTTCTGGAGACCTACTAAACTTATTTCTTCAATTAATGACACCAATGTCCTCACTGAACTCCATATAGTTTATTTCAGATCACTGACCTACATCTTCTTGAAGTCTAATATCTAGTCTGAATGCAATTACTTCTTCCACATTTTTTCCAAATCTGACAGATTCCTGTCACAATTCCCAACGTGTTCTTTATTTCTACTTCACTCTGATCACATTGCATTGTGGTCTAAGAAAAAGATGCTTAGAATGGTGGCTGCCTGGGTACCCCTTTACTCCCCTCAATTTCATTTCCTCAGGAGAGGCTTCTTGAAGAAAATTCATGTTGTGGGGGCAGTGAAAAGAAAAGCAGATAAGCCTTCCAAAATCCATCTTTATTTGATCATATTCCTCATCTCATAACCCCGTGCCAAGCAAATTAACTAAATCTAATCTTCCTGTTAGATTAAAACAAAAAATAAGAATAGAATTCATATGGAAAAAATGATGAACTTTTATCAGGATAGCACACATGGAAAATACCAGAGATAATAAAGGCTTATAAAGTCAAATGCATAAAAGATAAAGTTCATTTCCTATACTGTGAGTTAATTTGATTTTAATGTAAAATTTACAAATACTTGACAGCCTCACAGTTAGTAAAATTAAGCCCAGAGCAATGAGGCATTCTAGACAGCTACAGAAAAGACAGAAAGGAAGTTAAATTTCTCAATAACAATACAAGCACTTGTAACATAACTGTCAGATATGCTCTGTGGTCCCACTACTAGAAAAATTTTTAATAATTATACATAATAAATTTGGTTGAAATGTTTACTATAGAAAGAACAAAACACACATACATTACTTTCTACTGAAAGTGCATTTTTTACATTATAAAAAATTATGTTATAAACCAATGACATTTGATCATGTAACAAAATTTATGAAGAGACTTAGATTTTGGTTTTCTGAAGGTCTAAGGTGCTTAATGCTGTGCTTCTTTCATAAATCTGCTTTTATATTCAAACATACTATAATGAAAATCAATCAGCAGAAAGCAGACTGCACTACTACTTCCAGGAGCTGGCACTATGCACGGATCTATAGAACGAGGTAATACATAAATTGACTGGGATGGGCAGAGCTTGCCAGCCTATTTCTGATGTTTGACTCAACGTGAAATGTCTCCAAGAAAGGTACAATGGACATGTGTGCTACAGGCTAATATGAACCTTCACTACTGTCACTCATTTTCTCTTCGTCTTCCCCATTTCATTACTGATATACATGAACCATATTAAGTTGTTCATTCAGAGAAGAGTCCATGATTTTCTCTGCAATTAGGGGTTATTGCATAAGATGTAATTAGTGACTATAATTCTAGCCACAGCATTTTGTCTCTTCTTTAGGTGAATCTGTAGGATGTAAGAAGTAAAAGTCACATAATAAACTAATCTAATATACACCTAAATAAAGTCATCTGATATAGCATTCTAAGCTATGTAGGTCACGTCTGTCTTCTTAGCCCTAAGAACTGCATGGGTATCTTCCTGAGACTGATAGCTACCTGACACACACATCCCTGAAAGCTGATGGGGATGGTGCTCAGGGAGCAGCTCACAGACAGGCAGTAATGGTTTCCTCCAGTCCCCACAGTCAGCTGTCAGCAGGGCTGGACTGAAGAGGCAGCTGTGTCCTAGGCTGTCCTAGTAATGTCTGCCTTAATTGTCCCTGCCAACTCCCTTCCTCTCACAGCTAAGAGTCAGTGCACTCAGCTGTCCCTGTGCCACAGCAGCTTTGCTGCCAGTCATGGCATCAAGCACTGACATGAGAACCACAGCTGAACTGCTGGTGAGCCACGTGTGGCTACAGGATTAATCACAGCAAGGGCAAAGTTACCCTCTACTAATACGCAGACAAAATTTGGACACCTAACAGAAGCATGTGGTATTAAAACTTACCATGTTTTCATTTTAGGCTCTGAAGACAATTCTTCATGAAGGTAAAAACTGTGCCATTTTATGGACTGCAGCAGCTCAGGAGACATTTTTTTAGAAACATCATAATAATGCCCAAACTTTGTAGATGGTGTTGGGCTGGCCTGTGGAAAAAACAAAACCAATTACAATAATCTATTAAATTATTATGTGTCAAATAAAATAAAACTTGAAGGAAACCTCTGTTTTTTCCCCTCATTCAGCTTAAGTATAACCTTCAAGTAGAACAACATTATCATGCTTATTAGTAAGTACTGGTGCCCTGTTGACATTATAAAATGTGAATTTTTTCACGCAGGAATCAGCCCTTACTGTTCCAGGTTGCATCATCTAAGTGTAGTCAGATACTTAAAAGAATGAATTCTTGCATGTTGCAGACAAATGATCATAAATTTCCAAAGGCCAGAGAGATGAAATGTACAGAGAACAATGTGTTCCACCTCATTTTTCAGTATCTGGCAATTATACAGCGTGACAGAAATATTTTCAGTTGACTTTGAAAATGTTTCACTTTATTTATAATAAGCAAGAAAAATTATCATTGCATCTTCATATATCTGATCTTAATAGCAAATCATAAAACAAGGAAATAGTCAAAACCTACTTTAAATTAATTAAATTTTGAATAAATAGGTAGTATAATATGTAGTATCCAAGTAAGTAGTAGCTGTATGAACAGGGAAAGAAAGCACCTGGCATAAATGTCAGGCACTATATAGTACTTTTAACGTACTTCCAAATCAATATTAAATATAATACAAATAATAACAATAATATTTATTAATAAAAATAGCAATAACAAAAACGATAACCAAGCTAGACCCAAATTTTATTAAAGCAAATAATCAGACTTTAATTTTGAAATCCCAGAAAATTGCTTATATATATCTAATCATAAGAGGCAGATTAGTTTTATTCAAAAAAGATAGAATAACACATTCTCTCAGTCACTGTTCCAATTTATTTATCAGCACCTGATTTTTAATGAAACGAGTCCAGCGCACGATAACGATCAAAATCTAAATATTTCAATGTAAAATGTAACTTTATTTAAAATGAGGATTCTGAAAGCAATTTAAACAGGGGCTGTTCTTTGGCCTATAATCTATTCTTTATCCGGATTACAGATCAGAATGTTTTTACTGCAATCTCTGCCAGAGCTCATCTTTTTATTGTGTACTTCCAAGCCCCCTTAATGTTTTAGAAAGGCCTTGACTAACTGAACTTTGATCTGATGTCTTCATTGAGAAAAGCTCCAGGTTGCCCATTTCAGATGCAAATCCTTACTGAGGCCCAATAGAGTTCAGTAAAGACAGCAAAAAAGAAGAAACAAGAAGTTTCCAGGATCCTCTTTGAGAATCCTGAGGCACATTGGTGTCCTTAATCCACCCTGCTGCATGGATTAAGGTAGGTGATAACCTCTCTCGATTCAAAAGAATAAGCACAGTGCCTACAAACTGGGTGGAGACCAGGATTTGGCTATAATAAAACACCATGCAATAAAAGCTCAGTCTATGTCAGAAGCCTGTGAATAGCCCTCAATGTACTGCATTCCCAGGCTTAGCAGGGAAGCTTGCAAAAAGCCTACCTGAATCAAGTAAGCATGAATAATCTGCCTTAGCAGAATGACCACGGAGAGTGCGAAGCAGAGACTTTTCCATCCCTCTTAAGCTTGATCTGATAAATTTATTAGTGGGTTGGAGGCTCAAGCCTGTTCTTCCCTAGATTCCTCTTTTTGCACAAGGAGAAATACACTAAATTGTCAGTGAGCAGAGTGTGCTTTTATGCTACCGTCTGCTGTTAATGTTTCTAATTGCAATACTAATGTGTTAGAAATCTCAGATTTAGGATGAATCAAGGCAGAAAATTGATTTCATGCTGTGACAGTTTATATATTGCCCCAAGAACATAAGCAGTTCATTCAAAAAAAAAAAAAAAAAAAAAAAGAAAATACCCACCCTGTCTTGCATTGCAAAATAGGCTGCCCATATACTCAAAAGTTTAAATGAAATTAACCTCTGATAGAGATGAAAGTAACAAACTGACAAATGCACTTCTAGCACAACAGAACCAGTTACTCTGACAGATTTCCTGTAAGTCTCTTGTCTTTTCAAGGTAGATGCAATAGAGAGAGAAACTGACAGTTATGAAGAGAACCAATAAAAATATCATGCATAAGAAGAAAAATGAGTTACCTAAATGGTCTGTATTTCCAGTAAATGGCAATACTTGAACTACTAATGAAAATCTGTTTTACTACTTCGGAATAAGAACTAAATTAGGTACCAAAAATACCCCAAAGACAGGTTTTACTCAGCGTTTTTACTTCATCTAAAGCAAGATATGGGACAGAGAAGTTTTCTGCTAACACAAAGTTCTAGTTAAAAGCAAAGCTATTTATCTCTTCCACACTTTAAAATACCAGAGAGTAGTTTTTACAATGTACTAGCTTATTAGTTCAATCAGTTTGGAAAATATGCCTTAAAACTTTATTCAATGCTTCTTTTTCTGCCAAAAGAAAATTTAAATAATGAATCATAATCAAAGTTGTTAATTAAATGATAGAGCCAGGTGTATTAAACATTCAGGGTGCTGCAAGGCCACATTGTAGTTTTCCTCAGTGGAGTGTGTTCACCCAGTTAATTTAGCACAAAACCAACATTTTATGAAAACTGCATTATGAGAAAAATATCATTTTCAAAACATTTTTCCCCAAATAGAATATCCTAGGGAATTTGACGCACAGAGAGCTTAAAAATCAGACTTTTATTTGCAAGTTTTAACATCTTAAATAAATTTAACATATACATTGACAATAGTGTACCTCAAATATTCATAATGATCGGCAGCTAACTTAGAAAGCAACAGTGATAGCAAGGGAAACACCCCACACAAGACTGACCATTTTATTCTACCTTGCATAATCAGATTTCACTGAGGACAAGTACATTATGCATTGAAAAGAAATATTACATTAGCAGAAAAAGTAATTTCTGTAACTTCCATGAAGTTCCAGAAGGTCAGTATGCACCTAACTGGATAATTTATATTTTTCTGTTTTGTTAGAACATGTACAAAGCATTCTGCAAGATTTTAAAACAGACAAGTGATTTTGGGGCTGGTTCCGAGTGGCACAGCAAGCTCCACAATAATAAAATTGATGAGATTAAATGATTACCCTAGAGGCTGTTTGATTTGGCATGTCACCATATATAAGTCTTTTCTGACACAACTGTATAGCCATGTCTGTGCAATTTCACAGAAAACCAAACATGCCAAGCCTTGTAAGATCATTTCATCACATTCCAATTATGTTTTTTAAGAATACAACTGAACTTACCAGGCAGTTATGACTACACCTAAATCAGACTCTATAAATGTAGGCTAAAATGTATAGACAAAAGTATTATTTTGTTGTTCTGGACAGTAAAAATTATTTAAGGTTGATTGTGCCACTGTATTAAATAAGATATTCACCATTGGAAATACATGATTCCAAAGCACTAAGAACTGTAAACTCTGAAAGACTGGCCACTGGGCTTGTTTCTTACATTCCCCCTGCACAGTGATTAGTTTCTAATGACAGTGAAGCTGATATAATCTCAAGTGCTTACTTTAGTTGTTATGCACATGGATAAGCAGGTCAACAGTTTGACACAGTACTTTCACTACAGAGAACACACATGTACTGTTGACTGATTCTGCTTAAACAATTTGTGTACAACTAAATTTGCCAAAAGTTTGCAAGTGACCAAAGTATTCAGACTTTCATAAAAAGCTGTCTCAATTTAATAATAGTCATTGAAAAATCCAACGGAGCTTTAATGGTTTTTAAGTTATTGTTGTTTGTAGGAAGTTTTATAGTTCCTGCAAACTCAAATTCCACTTGCATCTCTATATCTCTCATAATAGAAAAAAATACTGTGATGTATGATATTTCACCCTTGGGAGACTACCCTGTAACATTGTCCATTAGGAGTTCTGTTGGCTAAATGTGACTGAAAAGCCTTTGCTCTGCAGATTATTTTTGACTGCAAACTGGAAAAAAGTATGAAACACTGATTACCTCCATTTTTGGTAAATTTTGGTAGCGCCAGGCTATTTTCATAGAATCCTGAGAATCTTCAGACTTAGCAGCTGTTGCTTCTTGTCCCATTTCATTTCTGTAGTTATCATCAAGCAAAGGGGATGGAAGTTCCTAAAGGTGGACAGCAAAATAATGTCAGTGATCTACAGTAAAAACGGTAGCTAAAATTCTTATCTCCTCCAAAAAAAGGTCAGCTAATACAGTTATCTTAACATCATTGTTGTAAAATCTGGAACAAAACTCGATTAAAATAACTGTTCTGAAAGATTGGCTTCTGCTAATACTGAGTATGAAAAAAACCCCAAAATGTAGTTACTCTGAGGAAAATTAGAAATATAAGAGAATGCAGAATAGAAACGCTCTCACTTGGGTTGCTCTGAAAAAGCAAAGAGCACTGAGTGGATGTTAAGCACAGCTGTCAGAATTTATGCATTGGGCTTCTGCATCTGCTTGTGGAATGAAACACAACCAAGTTTTCTGGTCAAACTCCCCCACCCCTGTGTGTAAGTTGGAGAGTACAGGAACTCTTTATCTGCTTAAAATAGCTCAAGACTTATTTGAAAGCAAACTTTTCATTAAGGAAAGACTCCTGCGAGAGAACTGAGATGTGGTCTCAGTTTTTGGTTTAAGTAGAGGGCAGACACGAAACACTGAATTTAGGCAGAGCTAATACCCACTAGAAAAATCTATATTACTTTCACAGCTTCATGTAGGTAGACATGGTATAAGCAGACAGACATAGAAACAAGAAAATGAAAATTTAAATTAATCCATTCTAGGTTTAGTATTATGGTAATTCAGTATGAGAATAGAGGAAAGAAAGCCTGCATTTAGTTCAACATGGAATTTTATAAAGTATATGTGTTATTTTGTTTCTTTAGTGTACAGCAACACAACATCTACAATTATTGACAAAACTGAAAATAAATGTTTCTTATTTCAGGACAGTTGTTTCTGTCTCTTTCAGTGGTTGGTCAGTATAACCCAACCCCTGAGATAAAAGGTTGGGGAAGCTATGAAAACTTTTATGTAGTTCAATAAAGTTGCAGAAATAGAACTGTACCTATGTGTTCTAGCAGCTAAGCAGAAGATACAGGACACACCTTTGAGTAAATAATTTTATTTTATTTACTTTCTTTTTGCAAATGAACTGCAAAAGCCTGGGAAAGGCTCTTTATGAGAGTGGTTATGTACAGACATAAATTTTTAGATTTCTTACAGCACTTCTACAAGATACACTTGTATACAATATAGTCAAATAATTATGGCTATTATAAGCTTTATAAATAAGAAAGCTACACAGGTTTATAACTTTAACTTACTATTTACAGCTTTCATTAAATATACAGATTTATAAAAAATGTTTCAGTAAAAAAAGAAATTTACTTTATTCAAAGTTTCCTTATGTCTACTGTGAAATCAAGCAGGGCAACTTTCAAACTAAAGATAAAGATTTCTGACAGACAGGAGAAAATGTAAACAGAAGAGAATGAAAGGTTCCAAGAAAGTATAAATACAAACATGAGCTGACAAGTCTGACAAGGCATTTCACAAATGTGCAGATACAAATTATTTGCATTTACTTATAAGAGCATTATATAAAGTTTTCTTCTAAAAAAGAAGAAATGCTATTTTGAATTTCTAATTTTATAACCCAGATATCCACAATAAAGAGTTAATTAGTTTTATTTTCCAATGTAGGTGCTATTTTGAAAACAAATCACTGAACAGTTAAACTGTGATGCAGATTTAATTTCCTACTATGGCTATTCCTAGATTTAAACTGGATAAGCTGAAAAAGGCCTTTTTCAGTGAAGAGCAGCTGATACGTGATCACCTCAAAACATTCCTCAACTATAGAAATTACAAAAGTAAAAAAAAAATCAATCTTCATTTAAAGAGTGAGTTCTGTAAATGAACGACTGGAGGCAAACCCAGAATTTCCAGGTATCTTTGGCTTTCATTCACCAAGATCAACTGGCTCCCAGGTACTAGCTGCACCTTTTATAGTTGTGGGTAACCTCTGTCTTTCTGGAAACAAGTGCCAGCCACAGTTGGGAAGAAATCATGATACCCTGTCTAATAATTTTATTAAACTCCCTGAGCTTGCCCCTGTTTCAGCCCCTACCATTGATATGTCATTATCCACTCCTGCTGTACTATCAGTGGGCAGCTCTCACATCATCCCCAAAGCTGGAATCCAGGAAAGGGCATTTACCATTTGCCTTCACTGTAAGCAAAGACAAAACCAGCACTGATATTTTCTTAAAGCTACTTAATATTTTTCTGCTCTAGAATAACTGCTATTTATGTATTTTACACTAAAACAGAACAGCAGTCAAGACAAGAAAGGGTGAGGGCTTCTCCAGGTGACACTGACAGAACACAAGCTACTTCAACACCCTCATGTCACACTGAAAAAATTTCTTGCCTTGAAGTCAAAGGCAGAACAAAACCCACTTACCTGGCACCGTGTGGAAGGGAGACATTACAAATTCTTGCTGCTGACACCTGAGCAGCTCAGCCCCAAACAATCAGAGAGGGACACAGGATCAGTGCAACACAATTAGGCACTGTGGTGTGCCATAGCAGTTGCTAAGAGTGAAGCAGATTAAGAGATCAAGGAAAAATGGTTTCACCTGAAGCTGATAAAGATTTTGGCCGCCAGAGGTGAAAATCTAAGTATCCATTTAAAGAGCCTTTTTTTTTTTTTTTTTTTTTTGCTAATATAGTTTACATTTACCTTACAACTTAATATTTTATTCTGAGATAATAAAAAAGTTCATGGCAAAGAATAAATTATAAAATTATGGCTTAAACATGACTAAATTCATACAAAGCAACATGAGAACCTGTCACTCAGTACCATGGCAGTCAGCACAGGAATCAGCTTAGGTCTGGGTTTTTTTGTCTTGTCCCTTGCTGCCCCACAGAAGGAGCCAGGAGCACCTCAAGAAATCTCTCATACCATGAGCCAACTCTTCCGCTTTTCCAAAGCATGTAACAGTGCCTTATTTTTTTTTTTTTTAATAAAATAGGCAGCATTTCTTGGGGTCAACTAAAATATAAGTCTTTGCTATGCGGCTTGAACACACAAGAACGCAGACAAGTACTAAAGCTATTAAATGTTGCTTATTTGGGGCATTCACCCATGTCTAGAGATTTAGTAGGAAAAAAGAGAAAGAAGTTTGTTGCTATGTTTTAAAAGAAAAAAACATATTTTGAATAAAAATGTTTTTCTAAAGCACCAATACTAAATGACAATGCAATGAAAATAATTTTGTTTCATACTAACCAAGATTAAGAAGGGTTTATTGCAAACCTTAAATACTACAGCAAGCTTGAAATAATAATTTTATTAATAAATCATTTATCTTTGTAATAAACCAATGCACAACCCGTGTCTGCTACCAACCCAGGTCTTTCTCTGTTTGCTGCCACATTACTTTGCTTGCCTTATTTTGGCAGATGCAAGTAGCAAAATCATATTCAAACAGTTTGACCTCTCTCACTTCTTATGTTCTCTAGGGGATAATAAAATCCAAGACACAATCCCACAGCAGTTAATGAAGCTTAACCTCACACCCTCTTAATTACCAATGCATTACACCAACTATAGGCATCATACTCCTCTCTAAGCTATTTTACAATGCTAAAGAAGTACTTCTGTGCTATTCTTTAGCAACATAATCCAAGCTGTATGTGAAATCCTTCTTACATAAAAATCCTTTGATCCTTATGGGTTTCAATAACTGTGTAATTAACAGTACTTAAGAATTTAAACCATTATCTATTTATGTATCAATAAATACATTACTGACATGGTTTTATATAACTATTTTGCAATGCAGTATCACAGGTGGGATTAAAGAAACCTGAAATAAGAAAATATTAAAGGGAGTATGATTCACTGTTGATCTCTAATTGCAATGATGATTGCAATAGTTTAAACTCACATGAATTTAAGGCTCTTTTTCATTATGTTAATTTTTAGTATTTAAAAGACACCAGATGGTAAGTCAGGAAGGGTAAATATTTTCTTTTCAATAATGTATTATATAAATGTCAGTTTAAAGGGCCCTACTCCCAAAAGGGCGGAGGATTCTATTTTGATTGTAAACACTTGTGAAGACAAGGTCTATTGTGTAAGAACACAAATAACTGGATACAGAATATTTTGCCTTTCAGTGGCCTTTGTACAACAATTATTTCCATCTCCAGGTAAGACTGTTCTATAGAAGGTTTCTTTGACTTTCAAAAGGACCAAATAGATCTCAACACAGGATAATGTGAAAAGGGACATAATATTCCTTTGTTTTATGAAATAAAAGTGTTAATTGAAATTGGAGAAGTAAACCCTACAGTCAAGTCACAGAATTCTTTGCTATAACTTCCTTGCACTGTGGCTCCATTTCACAACATTGAAGCCCACAAAAGTATAGGAGAGATGTATATGAGAAGATGGTATTTATTTTTAATTGCATCTTTTTCTGAACCATGCAATTAATGCTTAAGAAATTTAATGATCAATATGACAAAAGAGAGAAGGACATGCTAAAAAAGAGCAATAAGAAACTAAATAAAAGTGATAATGCCCTGGTGCAAAATTCTGTAAACTCTGCTGCAGTGTATAATGCACTGACCCAAACAGTTTTTACATTAGCACAGTTTCATTACTAAGATAATGATAAAGTCAAGGACTGGTAGGTAGGTTATGTGAAATTTAAGCCAAAATTTATTTCCTCTAGTTCTGGAAAATCTTTTTATTAGATTGGTCTGAACTTTTGACAAAGACTAAGCTTTACACTTCAGGGAGTTCCCAGCGTGAGTACTGCTTAAAAGGATTTCATTCTTTTTAAACAGAAGCAATTATTTTTTTCCAGCATTCTTTTTCACACCCATGCAACTTCTCCTTCAGTTTATAATGCAGTTCTGTAACACAGAACATTACATTACAATATAATTAAAATATTTGAATTTTAATGTAGAAATATGCAAAATAAATATTCCCTTTAATGAACACGCAAGCAACAAAAGTAAACAGAGAAGTAAGAGCTATATAATGAAGAAATTAGATTTTTAAAACTATCAAACTCTGAGACAGCTGCCAGGGTTAGCTTCAACCCTAGTCTTTGTGCCACAAAGCTATCTTTTCTTCAGTGAGAGATAAAAGGTGGTAACTGTAATTGGGTTTCTGTGTATTAAGTGGTAAGATTTGAAAGCACACAACATCTGAACCAGAGTAACAAGCTCATAGACTTTAAAAATAAAATTGGAAACAAAAGGATAACAGGAATGCAGCTCTGCTTGCATATATCCTTTTACCTTTCAAGTTGTTAATGCTTTTAGTTGCTTTATGTAGTACCTAAAAAATGTCAGATGACAGAAAAATACCTCTTGCATTCATATACAGCTTCTTTCACAACACCAGAAGGCAAAGAGAGAGGAATGAGTTAGAATAGTGCTCTTTTCAAAATGGAAGCTTGGAGAAACATTTTTATGAGTGAAAAAATGTAAGCACCGTGGCTCGATGTACTTTGCTGGAATAAAAATGCCCACATAGACAGCTAAGATTCCTTTCAAGAGGTTGTTTGCATAGACAAGAACAGAACACTGAAGTTCAGTGGGTTGTTGCTGGAGATGTATCCCCACCATAAGCAGCAGGCTTATAGATTATGTAAAATGAAGTAGTTTTTTTCCTTGAAGTTTTTTTTCTTGTCTCTTGACCCTCTCTTGCAAGAGAGCTTCCAAAGGACAGTATCAACAGAGCTCAGAAGTAATTCCATGTTGAAAACAAAGTCTGTAAAAATGCAGTAATTGCACAAAGCATTCAGCTTTTCCATGGGAGATGAACACATGCAGCTCTAAACCTCTCTTCTGTCTGAGGCTCTCAGGTTCCCAATGGAATAACCATTCAGGTAACACTGGCCAGGTTACCACAGGGAAACTCTCTGGTTGGTGGTTTCTGTTTCCCAACACAGTAATCAACGAGTAAATCTTCCTCTTGAGACAAACTTTACTCAGGGTTCACAGTAAAAGAAACTTAACAGAAAATACTCTGTACTGCCAAGATGAGATTATAACTTGGAAATATTTTTTCATTAAAAACTTGGGAAAATCAGTTCCCTCCCGAAGTTTAGATAAAATTTTAGATACAGAAATTCTTCTATAGGCAATTTAGGCAGTTCTAGGACTCTATTCTCAAGCATATACACTACCTGCAACTTCAAATAGCTGGCATTAACTTTACAGTGCTAAATTAGAAAAATAAATACAGCCACTAAACACAATGAAGTTAAGGAAATAGATATAAGAAAAAAAAAACCCATCTACTTTATTAATTTCTCTTTGTTTTTAAGCTTGAGCACATGACAGCCTTTCATAATCTGCATTCTATACATAGAAAGGTAGGGTACTGGAAAGGCAGCATTAAGGTATAATGTTTTCTTCAGTCATTTTATTATTGAATTAGTTTTCCATTTACCAAAGCAATCTATTTTATGATCAGTAACAGAAGTATGCTGTACTATTTTGTGTGTTATATACTGTTCCCAGTATTTATGTCCTCATAGTAAAAACTTCCCTTTTGTTGAAGAACCTAGATTGAACAGAAATGCTTTCAAATGTTTAAAATACTTTCTAAAAAACATCATGTATATGGTTCTGTAGGTTTTACCAGGGCTGTATAATTTTTCAGCATTACATCTTAATGCCAATTTCCTGAAGGAGCTTTGACTACAAAAGGCATGAATATGTTTTCAAAGGATGATGGATAAATTGGTGGGTGGTAATATAATATATCTTAGGCAGCTGATCAGGGCTTTTTATCCTCTGCTTGTCTTTTAGTTATACACAATTTCAAGATAATTATGGTGTAGAAGAATGTCTTTTCCCCTTCCTACTACCAGCAATATTTGTCTTGGTTATAGGTTCAAGAAACTTCCAATCACATCATAAAATTAGAATAGGGGAATCGTGGCATCTCAGCAGAGAACTGAATGTATAAATAGACTGACCACACAGTATGGACGTCAGGAAGTTAAGGAACTGCCTTTCTGTAAAACAGCAGTTAATTAGCACACTAGTTACAGAATATATTCAATCCATACTTGAACTTTATAAAAGAAAAACCAAGCATAAAATGTGTAAGTCACATTGATATGTACCACATGCATGTTGCCTTTCCAATATGGAATACAGGCCAATCAGATACTGAATACAAATTATGTGTCTCATTAGCTAAAATACAATGGTATTCAACAGTCAGACTCCTGATTTGGTGGCCACCAAGTCCAAATCCCAAACAGCTCATTTTTATGACAGCAGAGGACTTCTTGAAACACCTGTGAGATCTCTGGCCAATTCCAGTCTTAGATCAACTTTTTCCAGTGAGATAAGTATTGATTTTTAGCTAAAACATACTGAAAGAAATACCTAAGCTTTCCAAGTGTGAAAGTATGTAATTCTCCAGGTTGATGCTTAGCATATTACAGGGTTACTTCACTGAAACAATTTCAAGACAGCAGTACAAACCAGAGAAATCCACTCAGCTGTGCCTTAAGCAAAGAAAGTGTTAAATAGTCAAGTTAAGAGCAGAAAAGCATAGACAAGAGTGCTGTTGGATATATATAAAAAAATAGAGCTAGTCTTTCACCCCTTATCAAATGTCAAGATTCCAAACTCATTTGGCCATGGGAGGATCTTACTCAGTTGTCTAAGAGATGGAGGAGGCTAGTGAGCTAATTTAATTCCCAAATCTGGCTAGTGTTACTACTCCTGGTCTTCCCAACAAAGTCTTTTGAATCACCACGATTAATTTCTCACTACACAATATATACGTGCTAAAATGTTTTTAAATTCATCAAGAGAGCACAGCTTTACTTGTCAAATGCTGTTTTCTTTACCTTTAAGATGCTGTCAGGATGCTGTTTCGCAGAAGCAACAAACAACTCATGTCCACAGACAACTCCCTCTGCGAGGAAATACTTGAACAGCAAATGGGAGTAAAGCCCATATTTATCTTCCTCTGTGAAAACAAGAATGGTTGCAATTTTTTCTTTTTTTTTTCCTGTTAGATAAATCACCCACCTGTATTTTCATACACTATAAAAGCCCTTTTTGTCTTCCTCCTATAATATACAATGTACAACAGAGATAACAGGAATAATAAAGCAAAGTACTTGCTTGATAACAGTGCAGTCCTAATTTTTCAGCCCAGAGAAATAGTTCTCAATCATGTATTTGATGCTAAGATACAGCAATAGAGCTATCTTCCCAACAGGGTTTCCCATCACTATCATCTAAGATTCTTGAAATTATGATTTAATGGCAAAAATCTTTATTCATTTAGGAGAACTATATAAATCCTTATATTTTAAATGCTAAAATATTAATCAACTTATTTTAAATATATATTAATTGATGCTTTTCAAAATTTAATATTTGGCATGCTAAAGCTATATAAAGGTATTATTTATTGTAGAGACATTCTTATGTGTTTCTTTCAAAAGAGTGAGAACTTCAAAAATAAGCAAAACAAGTGGATATATTGAAAAAGTAGACAATTTGCAATGCCATTTTTAAACACTAATCAGAGAAAAATCACAAACACATTCAACAGATGTATGAAGTTACAGTTTAATAAAGCAATACTTGTTAGCAGGCAGCATGAATACCAGCCTATTCAACTACAAAACCAAACTCCCACTGACTTCAGAAAGGTTAATGTTTCCTTCAGCTTCCTTTCTGCAAGTTAGGTATCAGAAATTACCAGAACTAGAAAGTCTTGATGAGTTTCATACAATTAAAACGATTTCCTCCCTATTAGAAAGCATTTATGAAAATATTAAAAGAAAAAACAGAAAACTGATAACAAAGGCTGAATATAAGAAAGCTGTTATTAATACCTAACTTGTAAAAATGCTAAAGAATGAAAAAAACCCCACAATATAATTTTATATGCTCCAGAATATGTTTTGGATCTGAAGAGTCAAAAAGAACCAACGAAGTGGAGCGGGAGGAAAGGCAGAATGGAGGTGTAGATTCAGAAAAGAAAAAAAAAAGCATTAATAGCAATGGGAAAAGTGAAGAAACAAATCACAAACAAACAGTGTTGAACTGCTACACTCCAAATATCATGCAGCATTCTGACACTTTCAATACTTAGATTATCAAGAGAAAGAAATTCAGACCACAAGTTTTCAAATTCACTGGAGAAGGAAGAGTTCTCTCGGAGATATTCCCCATCCTCCATTGATTGATTATTGGGCAAAACAGAATTTATTTACTGCTTTTTCAATTTCCCCTTTAAATTTAGTGTTTCTGATCTTTCTTTGGTTAAAGATAAAAGGTATACACTTAAAATGTAGAACATTTATTTCTTTTATTTCTTCTACAGAATAATCCTCAACTATATAGCACCAAGATTACATACTTGGTTGTTTAATACTTACTTAAAGAGAAATACTCAAAGTTTCTGTTTTGTTAAACCAAAGAAATCAACTAGAAGTGACTCTTAAGCAACAGTTCAAGATAGAGAAAAATGCTTCACGACACACTCACCAACATAGGAAATTACATAAATCTGGACATTCAAATAAGCCAAAGGGAATGCTGTAATTACAACACTATTGCTACAAGTACTGGCCATTGATGTATCCAGTTTATTCTATAGTCTGAGGGTTTGTATTACTGTACTTCACCTTTGATACTGTTATCTGCTTACTTGGTCATATTTGTACTTCAAATAATACATTTATCTTTTTAAAAAACATGGACAGATCAGTATCATGAAAAGTACAGAACTGGCAAAAGCTTATTGTTGACAGCACTGGGTTCTTTATTAGAATTTCACCAGGACCTATTTCCAAAAGCATTACAGAATTACAAACTGCAATTTCCTTGTAAGTTTGGAGCTCCCAATGAAATAGTTTATATAGTTTACTCTTGCTTGCTTAAAAAAAACATAAATAGTCTTACTGAAAGACTGTTTTCTTAGTTACCCAGACCCATACATTGTACTGTGACTGAGGATGTAGATCCCTGTGAGAGTAGGATGGAGTTCAGACTCCATTCAGGTAAAACTGAAGCAATATTGTTGCAGAAGCAAAAGTAGAATTGGTACTGTCTAAAGTTTTGAAGAGTGTTACAGTCTTTTTGTAAATGTAGTCTTTGGACCATGCTTAAATCTTAAACTGCTTCAACAGAAGGACAAAACCCCTGAGATACAGAGTAATTCTTCCTTATAACTGGAGTCCATGAACACATAGAGCTCCTGCCCATAAACACTGGCTCTCTAGTTATTTATGCTTCAGTTGTTTACTGCAATATAATTTGTAATATATTATTCACAATGTATTGACTTTCATCTATGAAGCTTGCAATTTAAGACCCAAAGACCTCTAGAAATCAGTGACAGCACGGTATCTACTTATTAATTTCTTAAAAAAAAAATAAAATTGTCTGAGCTACCTGAAGAAAGCCACCAAACCTCCCATATAATCACATCACTGCAGCAGATGTCAGTGGAGGGAGAGAATTTTGTTAAACCTCCCTCTCTTGGAAGAAACAGAAGAAAAGTAACACTGGGAAGGTGCTCTGGAAGGAACCTCAGCTATAACATTTATGTCATCCTTTGTGAATCAAAACTCTTACATTTTATGGTTTGTGCATGTGCAGGCAACTACACAGAGAGTCCCTCTCAATCATCATTTTTATGTTAATTATCCTTTGGTCAGTAAACAATATGCTCAGTTCTATAATATGGAAGCTCCATAAAGTATGGAAATATAAGAAAGCATACTGTGTGATGATGCTTATTTAACTAAACTGAGAGGAAATAAGGCTTTAGTAATTAAGAAGAATTTTTACTCAAATTTTATTTGAAATGCTGAAATGTTATAACAATCTATAGAAGTGAAGCAACAGGGAACAGGGATATAAACCCTTTTACTGACCTATCCAAGATTATTTTGTTAAGTGATTGACTTTTTGGTGATATAACAAGAGGTTATATAAAGAGGTTCTTACACTGCCATAACTTTCCAAAACATATTTTGCAAAACAATAAGGAATTTTCAATTAAGCAAACTAAAAGTGTTTAGATTCAGTGTAAGGATACATCATTTTAGCATTAGCCTTTCCTTTAGTCTTTTAACATTGATTTTCAGAACTTGCAATGAGAGTAGGAAAAGAACTATTGGGGAGTGATCTAAATATAAAACACCTCATAGTCTGCTACAGTACTCTAAGGATTAAATGTGTCTCAGAAAGCCTTTACAAACAGTGTATCTTGAATTGTTAAAGTCAATGCATCTGTAAGAATCCCTCAGTTCTTCAATTTGTCACATAGAGGATGGCTTTTTATTGATTCATTTCTAGGTCACTAAACTTTTGTGGTATTCAAAAGATCTAAAGTGCACACTATGGGGCTTTTCTGATAGCATCCATTGTACCCCAGCTTCAATAGTTACATTACTATTCAAAACCATATGGTACAGCTTTCTTCTTGTAAATAAACAAACAAATCATTTAGCACAGGTACTTCAGTAGCCCACTGATTACTTTCATAGATAAATTGAATTAAATTCTTTGAAGTATATTTGCTTCCTGAGAACACTTGGACTTACTATTTGGATGGCAGGGATGAATTCTCAGCTGTTACCTTTACTTTTCAAAATCCATAGCCAAAAGAACCACCTCCATTCCATATGTACAGGAACTGACACTTAAATGTGTTTAAGACAAGCCTGGACCAAATCTTTATTCTTACCCTCCACACTAAAGAGCTGCCCCATCAGAAGCTGTCATTGTTATCTTTAATTCTAGCTAATAAGGCACATAAAAAAGTAAGACTCTGGCAGCTGCAGACTCTCTTCTGGGTCCAGACACTGCAAGTCACACAACAGGCCACAGCTTTCTCGATTCTTTCTGAACAAAGAGTGATCTACAGCTAAGTAGCAGGTGAGTAACTAGTGAAGCATAAAACTATACAAGGAAAAGAGATTATTTACCTAGAAGTTATGCATATTGTCTCCAGGATAAAATCTCTTCTGATCCTACAGATAAGGACATAAATAAAATAGTTTATTGTTATCATTATCCACTGGTCTCTTTCCACAATGACATGCTTTCATGAAGAAAAAGCAGTATTGGCAGTATCACTGCACTGAATTCCAACATGTAACCATGTTGAAAATAAAGAATAAAGACCAATTCCTATTTATGTCTCTTTTCACCCCTACACTGTGTAGGCTAATAAACACATAAGACACATTCCCATGTGCATGGACTGTTTGTAGATACCACTCAGAGAAATCAGTGGTATCTCGTGGTGGTCTCAGTGGGTCTTGAAAATATATACACAATTTTAAGGCACTGAACTTTAGCTAGAGCACAGAAAGCAAAGAAAGCAAACCTGAGTGAGGCTCTGTAAATCTATAACTTACATAAAAACTGATGACAAAAAATATATCTGATTATGGAAATTGATAATTAAACAAGTTGCCATAGGAAAAAATCTCTAGCTATAGCTGCTCCCTCTGCACAGAGGTATTCATGTCCCAAGTGAGGGATGGACAATAATCACTACAGCCTGAGGAACATCAGAACTCAGGAACAAAATCCATAAGGTAACAAATATGTATAGATCATTTTTATAATAGCTGGCTTTTAAGCATAAGTATATTAAATAGCATGAAAAACTCCAAATGTAATTTGTAGTATTATATGAGCTTAAAATTATGTGAGCTATAAGAGAAAAAGACTGCAGAAATGTAATGTACAGATAGCTTTTTTACTGCAGAAAGTCTAGACAGGTTGCCCTAAAACTGCCAAAAGCCTGTCATAGCCTATCAGTATTGATCATTGTTTCACCAAACAGGTCTACAGTATGGTATTGTGACCTAAGGTGTGTCTTTCTGTAGCTATGAAACATCTCTCTGGATTGCTGCAGGTTATAAGATGTGATTACCCTAATAATCTCAAATTCCATTTAAAAGATACATTTCTAATGTCCACATTGACTAAGCTTGAGGGGATATACTCTGTGTCACTTGCATTTAATTAGCACATGCCAAAACAGAGTTGTCAAACATACAGGTTACAATAATTGGCATTTGGCCATACTTCAGGACAGTGAATTCTGACTACTTGTATTTTTGTAGAATTATATTTAGCAAATCACTGTTTTGTACCTCTCCAGAGATGATAAAATCAATTATATTGACAAGTGAAGAGAGCTCTTACCAGTCAGGTTAAATTGCATGTCTACCAAAAATAATAGTAGCTAATTAAAGTAGCTGAAACTGCTTCAAGGCTTAGCATGTACAAGTATAGACCTGTTTTTAACCAGACAACTTTCACTTCTAATAACTGACCTCAGCTACCAACAATAACCCTCTTATAATCTTTTAAACATTTATCCATCAATGACCTAGAGCATCTCAAAGGTATGCAAGAATAGGTTGTTAGAGGGTACCCAGGACAGACCTTTTTGAGTGCACTGCAACTTACTAATGCAGAATTTGTTATATAAATAAGGTTTATATTTAAAAACAAATAAACATCCTCCAGAAAACTCTTCCTGAGGCTGGCAAAACAGCCATACAACAGGTCGGAGTGCTGGAGAGAGGGGAGGAAGGAAAGGAGTGTGCTTAGTCAACAGCTATACCATTTGTTCATTTTGAAAGGGGAGATTCCTCTGGGAAGTTAATCCTCTGGAGCAGTTTAAGAGGAAACAACAAACAAGTAGTGTCAAGTTGAACAAACTGTTTTGATAGTGTTCAGATTTGATTTCACACAGTGTCAGAATACTTCTTTTATCACTTCTTATAAACCCAGTACAGTAAGATTTTTTTAAATTAAAGTACTAGATCAAATTCTAAACGTTCTTGCTATAGGAACAAAACCCAGGAAGCTTCAAGCTTCTGTTGTAGCTAGGATCTTGCAAGAGACTACCATGTGCCTCAATTTTCTAATTCTCACATAAATAAAACACTGTCAAAAATACATTATAGAATTAAGTTGAACTGAAATTCATAATAAAGAGCATAATGATTTAAGTTTAAAATAATTGTACTCTTGTATTTCAAACAGCATTTTACAGTCTTATAAAGTAACCTGTGCCATTTCTACATCATGAGAACAGATAAAATAAATATTTTAATACCCTGAATCTACTATTATTTGGTTAAATTAACCAAGATAATGTGTCAAATAATGAAGATGAGCATTTTAATTTGCAAAGAGAGCTAAGCTAAAAGTAATGCAATTTATTCTTGCCTTAGAGAATATTGAAGGAAGGGGGAAGAATTTAACCTTTTTGTAACACTTGGAGTACAACGCAGAAAGATCTTCATAGGAGGTTTATCACTGACAGCTCCAATCCTGTATAATATTCAGCTTGCCTAGACTAATCTCATGACAGAATTTTTTTGGTATACTGACAGGATATTCTAACAATGCAGTTACAATTCTGCCTGCACCAACTTTAAAAACGAGTCTAGAAATTTTTTAGACTAATGAGTCATGAATAAATATAGTTCTTACCTTAAGACTTCTTGTGCATAATTATATGTTTCAAAATAATATATGGTAAGTCTTATTTGGGGAAAAAAAAAATCTTTCAAACGTAAAAGACAGATTCTCCATGTTGCTGTGAAACTAAGTTGAATATTAGATCACAAATAAACAACCAACATAGAGGATAAGTACATTAAGACCTCCTATGGCTATTGAAAGCTATGCATACAGGGAAGGAGAAAAAATCAGGTAAAAATTCTATAATTTTCAAATCATTGAGTCTTATCAAGTGTTTCATTAGAACACATTAGGACAACTGCCTCTGTGTGACAGAAAAGTCTCCACTCTTTGGACAAGTTTTCTATCAATTTGGGAGAGCCAAGAGTTGAAAACCAGTAGCACCAGCTCAAGGGACAACAGGAGTGTGTAGACAAGAATTGAAGAATTTTGGCAGTTTCTTTCAGCAATATTTAACTCTTGTATCAATCTATTTTTCTTAAAAAAGCTGAACTTAAATGGTAGCCATTATACAAGCAGTAACCTACATGGAATTAGGTGATGTCAGTTAGTTTTTCTGACAGGCAACTATTCAAATTACTTAATCTGCACCACAATATACACTAATTTATATACTTTATGTAAAAATCAAAATTCTCTAGGGTTCAGCGAGACAGCAACCCGTTTTTAATGATGGATAGAATGCAGAAATAAAAACTAGGCTTAAAGTAACAAGCCATAACGTGCAAATACCCTGCTCACTAGAAGAAAGAAAATGCTGTTCAGTTTCTAGTGCAGGTTCACACATGAGACCTATACAAATAAAAGATAATATGATGTGAAACAAATAATGGCTGAAAAAGATTTCAAATATAAGTTCTCCCCAAACCTTACTATTAGGTTCTCTAGTGTTAAAGACTAATTAAAAATCTTACAACAATTGAAAATATTTAACCAAAAGTCTAGATACAAATGCAGTCTCCCAAGTGATAACTGCAAACAGTGAAAGCAAACACAGATAGAAGTGGGGATCACACCATTTCCATCCCTTTCAGAAAATAACTGAAAATTACTCATTAAATCTTTCCTAGGGCTGAAAAGCTACACTCTGAACAGCTGCTGGCCTACTGATGCCTATCACTAGAGACATAATGTGTTTGTCTTTGCATCAATTTAATGTCAATGAATTTGAAACAATATTATCAGAAATACTTCAACAGATCAGGAGACTAAACTTTGTGGAAGTAAAAAGCCTGCTACAGAACATCAAGAAAGGCTTCCATAAGCTTTCTTTTAGTTGATTCTGGCAATCAAAAGATCAAACAATTCTGCATTTCACAACTTCCTCAGAAAGCCACATTTAAAGAAACCCCACATCTATCTGATGATAAACAGTCTGAATCTTACAGGAAAGCAACTATTTTAGAAATACTTAAATAATTTGAAAATTTTCCTATAAAGTCCTGAAATTTGCTACATGCCCTGCTTTCAAACACAATTCTGTAGTATTTTTGGGAGCTCAAACCTGTCTAAAATTAAGGTTTTGATCCATCTCTAGTAATTCTTGAAATAGCCAATATCTTCTCTTCAAGACTATCCAAAGTCAAAGGGCCCAAAAGTTATACTTTATTAAAGTCTGACTTTGAAAAACAATGAAAACACAGATCATGCATTTGATAAATAGATTAAAATGAGCAAAACACATCAGAAAATGGCTTTAAGTATCTATATATTCTATACTAACCAATAAGAAGAAGGGTTCCAACAGCTATGCCTCCACCTGGAAACAAAAGAAAATGAAGAATAAAGTAAGACTACATTTTAATACTATGTTAGAGAACAATTAAGTTTTCTTAGTTTATAAGTCAAAGAAAGGTGATAACGGGGAATTTAAAAATATAAAAGTGAACAACATTTTAATTACCTTTGCAATACTTCCTACAATTCTCTATTATGAAATAATTATACATTGCATGTAATTATATATTACACGTTACAATTACTTTCACAATATACTGTACTATCATCAGTGTGGTAAAAAGATCCTGCAGAGCTCTCTGCAACTGCACTCAAGTCCTACAGTAACGACGCACGGGCTGAGCCAAGGAATTTCTACTTGGATGACTCAAGCAGGTAACCATACTCCAAAGTAAATCTGTATTAACCAATACCACCATGTGATGCTCCTTTGTATTATGAACTATGCATGTAAAGTGACCTACTAACAGGCTAGCAAATTCCACCCCAAGTCAATGAGGCAAAATCCTGCCTCTGCTGTTTTTGTTTTATTACCAGAACCCAGAGATGACAGTAAGACAGGAGGGATTCCACCCAGTGAAAGAGGTGGAATGAAAGATCATAAGCATCATAGCACACAACTAAAAAATCCCAAACTATTAAAATCTTTTAGAGTATGCCTTGGAGATAATAACAAGTCTATGGATGCAGATTATTGAAATATTTGTTCCAAAAATAAAAGTATACTCAGCAGACCAAAATATATGACATGGCTACTATTATTTTTCTTTTTGCTTAAAGAACTACACTCAATGCTTATGTTTCAGTCCCAGATGACTAAATAATAGTCAGAATAATCCCAATATATTTTGATAAACAGATTCTCATCCGATTGGTTTTGACTGTGAGGAGGTCCAGAAAAAAAAATCTATGAACTCCCATCCCGATTGCTTTATTTCCTCCTCAAAGAGACAGCAAGCACAATTATGTAGCAGTGGTTTGAATGGCTGTTGTAAGAAGGCACTTTAACCAAGATGTTGAAAGAAAAATTAATGTTTTATTTCAGGTGAAGAATAAATTGGTCTGTAATCTGAATTCCATCACTAAAAATAGTGGAATAACTTGAAATCAGACTCCAACTTCTCAGTCTTTACCTCTGCTGGTGGCACTACAAATGCCTGTCACACCTGTAATACACACCCAGAGGGAAGGAAGAAAGGCAACTTCTCTCACAGAGGCCACAAAGTGCAAATACTGTTGCATAATAATATCTGAATTAAGCCACAGCAGAATCACTTTCTATTGCATGTTGTATTACAATTTGAGCAGTACCCCACAGTCCAAAGGTTTCATCAGCTCCTGATTTCATAGTTGTAGTTCAACAAATTACAGAATTTTTTTAAGCTACGCTCCTGAGTCAAGATGTACAAATACTTCAGCATTAAAAGCAAGCTTATCAATTAATTATTTTCCAGATAGTAAAAAACTCCTCCAAAACATAAGTAAAGTTTATCAGAAAGTTAGAATCACACATTAAATCTTCATGTTCTTATCTAGCAATTGTTCCATTTTATTTGTTCAGGACATACAATGCAAATGAACCCAAAAGCTACCACAAAAAAGAGCAAAATCAGAAATTATACGAATGGTTGATATAAAGTATGCTTCTGATTTTCACTGCTTTCCATTGCAATTCTATGCAGACAAGACTTGTTTAAAACCAGCGCATTCTACACACAGCATAGAAAAAAATAGCTGAAAATTACAATATTTTTACCAACTTGTACCTTGAGATAGAAAAGATGATCAAACCAACTGTAAGTAATATATTCCCTCATGGCAATAAGGACTTAAACTCTTGGTTATAAAAAATCTCAACTGTAGCCACCACAGAAACCGTATCTATTTTGCTTTTAAATGGCTTGCAGGAGAGAACTTTTGTCAAACAGAACCTCAGCCCAGTCAAAACTCACAGCTGTATTTTCAGATGATAAATCATAAAGACTTTTCCTACAAGCCAGAGTTGTAAAATATCTGCACCTAACCTGGTTTACAAAGACAAACTCAGGTCAGAGGACTGACTTTACATTATCAGATGTAGTGCACAGTTTGAACAAGGGTCTTCTATCAGATGGAATGTAAAGCTGTTGCAGTTACCATGGTTACATATTTATACTACAAGGAAGGAGCAACAGTAATAATATATTAAACAAACAAACAAAAAAAAAACCCCAAACAAAACAAAACAAAAAACAAAAAAACCCAGAAGACAGGAAAAAGTAGCAGGACCGCTGGCAGATAGAATGAAAAAGATGAGGCAATATCTTCAAGTTTCTGAAGAAAACTGTTGAGAACTTGCAATTCTTTATAATTTTTTCTATTTTATTTTTTTCTTTGCCATTACCCAAGGCAGTAGTACATGTAAACAATTAAACAAGACTTGTAACTTTCTGCATCCCTACTTATAGCAAGCAGATTTAAGATCTTACAGACAGAACACAACTGCAAGTTGAGAAGTGTCCCCATTGCTTTCAAATCCTATCTGTGACCTTTTTTTCAAAAGGCTTGAAACCAAGCATGTGACAGTTATATTATACAATAGTTACAACTCATTACAGAGAACTCCTTCAGCACAAATCAAGCATTTATCATCCGTAAACCTGAATATAAAGCCTGGAGATGTAAATAGTGCCTGAAAGGGTAACATCGGATTTGAAATCCAGCACCTATCTACTTCTTTTTAAACAAAATATAATTATTAAGAAGAGCTATCAACAATTATATAACAAGTCAGCCAGTAGCTGTAGGGCAAAATAAATTCCTTCATGTATTCTCTGCTTTTTCTTCTTTTCAAGAGTTTCTAATTAGACCAGTGTCTCCTAATATCATGCTTTACTTTACTCACACCTATTCATAAGCTTTAACTCCATATCTGGTAAATAATAGCATAATTGGGTTGCAACTCCTGAACAAGGCAAACTTAAACCCAAGCCCAAAGGTAGAGATCTAGAAGACTGCCTGGTGACCACTAAAAAATTATACCTATGAAAGATACGAGGCCAAACCACTTTATAGTAACCTCCAGCGGGAGATGAAAGAAAAAAAGTAATAGCTTTCTTTAAGAAACTCATAAACAGCATGCTGCAAGACAGCTAGGAAGCATTGCCACACACATTGAAAACCAAAAAGAAGGGGGACAAGTACAATACTTCTACAATCACCAGCACAGTCAGAACCTCAGTCAGTTGGTGAAGGGATGTGACTTATTCCCCTTAGTCAGCACTCATAAGATCACATCTGGAATACAATATCCGGTTTGGGGGTCAATACTCAAAAGTGGAGGACATAAGGGAGTGCAGTAGAGCGGAACCAAGGTGGAGCAAATGACTCGAGGAGTGGCTGAAGGAACTGGGCTTGTTTAATCTGAAGAAGAGAGGAAGATCTAAGAGCAGCCTGCTGGCACCTATGAGGAGCTACTGAGGCTGGATGGTTTGTTTCTAACAATACCTAATATCTGGTTATCAATGGAAATTTTATTACAGTACAGCATGTCTGGCATGAGTGCTTCCTGGCTGATGTATTCAGCATCCAGAAATCAGTTGTTTATGGCCTAGGACATTACCAAAGATTTTACACAGGAATAGAGTTTTCCAGTTTTTCAAAGATGCCACCACCCAGAAAACATCTTAAAAGTATTTTCAGAAGGATGGCAATCGCTGATGAAAGTATTCCCTACCAAACAGACACACACACTTATACAAAAGACACAGAAGTGTGATTCTCCTTAAGATGCACAGGCTGTAAAAACATCTTTATAAAACACATACAACTGTTATATTTATTGTTACTCATATACAATATACTTAGAATGAAAAGTCATGTATTCCATGAAGCTCTCCAAGAATGAATGAACAAAGTTAAAGTCAATTTTTTTCACTTAAAAGCAGTCCTATCTATGTACACTGAAAAGGTACAACATCATTAGTCATAAAGATTATACAGCCCTAGTGCATATAGACGCATATAGCACAAATATGCATACAGCACATGATGTTTGTAACAGTGACATTAATTAATTCCCAATCCAAGTAAATGGTGCAAGTTGATGCCACAGATTATACCACAGCAAGGATCAGTCCAAGCAACCACCCAGCATCTTGACACTGACAGCAGGCAAAACCAGATCCACAGATAGCAAGAACAGCATCAAATCCATGTAACTTATCTACATGGGGCATTTATAATGATGCAGCAGTGGTGAGCAAGGCAGAGAAGACACTGAGCATCCAGTCTCATGGTCAAATGCATCCCAAATATTTCCACACTGCTGAAGAACCAGAACTACACCACACTCTCCTACGAGTTAATCCACCAGACGTTTTTCCTGACGGAAAACTTCAGATCCCTTGCTGTGACAGTTTCTGGTGTTACTACGTACATTTAAGGGAGCAGCTTTGCACTCTACAAAGGTTGCTCACACCGACTGAAAGGAGCTGGAAATGGCCCCTTCCCTCTCCACACCTGGACCGCCTGCCGCCTCCTCACACGGGGCGGGGGGGGGCTCAAGGCGGGAAACGGATCCTCCCGCTTCACCCCTTCCTCTCCTCCACCCACTCCCCACCCGTCCCCCAATCCCGGGAACTGTGGGAAGGAAGAAAGAAAAAAAGAAGGGAGAACCCTGCAGGAGCAGCGGAGGGGGCACGGAAGGCAAGTGACAGGCAGGGCCTGGCAAAGGTGAGGGCGTGGGGAGGAGGAGGGGGAGCGAGAGAGGATGAGGAGGGAGGGAGAGAGGGGCAGCAGCCGCGTCCCGGGTCCCGCTCCCCACCAACCTAGCACACAGTCCAGGGAGGGGACCCCGCTGGAGAGCAGCAGCTGCCCGTTGCGAACAGACGGCCGGGTGCCCGCGACCGCGGCCAGGCGGCTGCCACCCGCGGCCTTCCGCTGGAAGCTGGTGGCCCCGCGGCCCCGCACCGCCCCGCCGGCCGCCGGGGCCGCCGCCATCTCGGCTGCCGGAGAGTTGACAGCATCCAGGGGACGCCGGGAAGAATCCAGCGCTTCCCTTTCCACCAATGGGGGAGCGGCCCGGGCGACCCGCTACCCAACGAGAGGCCGCGTTGTTTGCACGTCTCGGGCTGAAGGGGCGGGGGGGACGGTCTAGAGTGCCCGGCAGCGAGGAGGCAGGTGAGTGCTGTGGGGCCGGAGGGTGCGGGGTGCTGTGAGGGAGAGGGACGGGGCTGAGGGAGGGCGGCAGCCACGTCTCGGCAGCCCCGTCTCGGCCCACCGTGCCGCGGGGCCGGTTTGGAGCCGTGGTTTGTGCGGTGCTGGCCACACCGGTCGTGTTGCTGAGGGGAAAACCCCGGTCACCGGTCGTGTCCGGAGGTGAAAACACCGCTTTATTCTCTTGGGGATGGACGGGAGGGGTTGGGGATGGCCGAGGTGTCGGATTGAAGCAGAGCGAGTCATGGAGAGAGGGGCTGGGCTGGCCTGTTCCCTCTTCAGCTACCTTCTCAGTATCTCTGCTGCACCCTCGTCCTAAAAGGCTGGGGGTGTGTTTGGTTTGGGGGTGTGTTTGGTTTGGGGGTTTGTTTGTTGTTGTTGTTGTTATGTGATCCTGGACATGATTAATATTTGTAAAGCGTTCAATTTTGTTTTATTTCATTGTTTCTTTTTTAATAGTGATAGTGCGTAACGTAGTGTGTAAATATTATTGGAGTTGGTATCTTGTTTGTAAACAGCCCCGGATCTGTTACAAATGGGTGATTTAAGATCTTTCGCATGAGGAAGCAAGAATTTCCATCAGTATCATGGCTCTGGACCATGCCATAAACCGAGTTACAGCTGAAAAGGTTGCTTTATGTGAGAGGTGTAATTTCTGAGCTTCAGTAGCATTTATGGTTTAATCAGTTGCTAATACCATAGGAAGTTATTTTGTGTATTTTGAAAGATTGACATTTCCCTAACTTGTCATTAGCGATTATAGATGGTAGCCTGTGGCCTTCTACATGGCAGGAAACAACTGCCCCAAACTAGGTAAAATTAGGTAAAAACTGGTGAGATACCTGAGTTTCGTGTTTCCTTTTGTGTTCTTGTTATAAACAAACACATTAAAATGCTGTGTATCTTAATGAAACCTTTAGTATGCTTGCTTTGTAAATGAACACATGTTGTAGTACTATGAAGTGAAGAGAAATCCCTGTGAGCATACAGAATAGCCACTATCATGTGTATTTGGTTTATACTGATTTTTCATTACAGCATCTCAAGCTACTTGAAGACATTTGCACATAGCTGGATGTACTAAGGAGGCTCTGATGTTAATTTCCTATTCTTAGTTTTTAATTTCAGTGAATGATTTTTGCTGCTGCTATAAGCCATGGTTTTTTAACACCTGTGGTTCCTATGTCTTTTTTTAATTGAGAGAAAAAAATGTTCCTTGTATTAAATAGCAACAAGAAGAAAGAGCAACAATATGTTAGTAATCCTGAACCTCGAAGTTTTGATTTCATATTAAATTTTGACTCAGGAGCATGAAGTTTCAGGTTTTGTCTTCCTAGCTGGTGCAATTGCATTCCTTTTTGTGCTGGGTAGGTTTTTTTCATGTTAAGCATGGATGGGGTTTAAGATCTTTATGAGTATCAAGAGGTTGTTGTAATGCTTTATATTTATGGCTAAACTGTGAAATATTAAGTAATATTTAATTTCAGATGTAGATCATTGTTTAGTGAAAGAAGTATTTGTCTTGAAAGGGAAAAATCAAAGTATATGTTTACAAACATGGCAAGAAATAATACATATTAAATGTCACTTATGTAGAATCTGACTAATGATTTGTGAGCATTTGAATGCTTATTTTTAACAAAATAAAGACATAAAGTGTAATTCACTATTTTAAGAGTTCAATCTTATTTTTAGTAGGATATGGTATAAATTGAGTGAGGAGGCTGAAACTTGGAGTTCTTTTAAAACATCACATCAGCTCTTCAATTTCTTACTTAAATATTTCAGATATGAGTGCTTGTGTATAGCTATTGAAAATGGCATTGTATCTATAGAGAACTCTCTTATAGGGAGCTTGTAACTTACCTGTCAGAAAAGGAATCAAATTATATTCCACATGCACTTTGTCTCAGTGGTTATTTTTTCTCCATTCCATGCAGTACTTGTAGTACTTCTGTTACTTCAGTGGGACAAACATTTCTTTGCTTGTTTCTTAAATAAAATATGCTAACACAGCTTGCATCAACTCTACAGAATAGATGTAAGCATATATCCAAGGCTGAGCCCTCTCTTTTGTTCTTCCATTTTGCCTTACTAATGCTCTGTTTTGGTTTTTTTATATACTTTTTCCATCTTCTTACTTTATTTTCCTATGGGGCAACTAAGACTAGAGGCTAAATAGTTATTTTTTCTCTTTCATTTTGAGGCCCACATGATAAAAGTATTTTGCAGTTAGGAATACTTGTGCTGTGGTCCTACCATTTTTAGACTTTCTTGCATAAAGCACATGTTTACTTTTGTATGCTATATTGGTGTCTCCTGAGCTGAAAGCATAGGTTAGTGCTGCTAAAAGAGGAAGTGACATTTCCTTTTCCTCTTCTGTTTCCAGGCCAACAAACCCTGGTGGTTGTCAGATCCTTTCTTGAGCCAAGCCAGCTCACTAATCTGACTTGGAACAATCTCTTTGCTTTCTTAATGCTTTAGATTTGTGTCATATGGCTGAGCTGATATCATAAGGAAAAGGGCATGTACTGTGACTCCTGCAGCTATCTCAGAATTACAGGTATTTAAAAATAAAGTGATATTTCTGTTATAACTGGTGAGCTGACATCCTTTGAAATCTAATCTCTCTTACATTGTAACTTATACTGGGAGAGATGGTAACTGGCATTACAGAGACTTGGGAATAGTTTTTCAGTATTAGAACTGAACATTCAAAGTATTGCAGTAGTTCTGTTTGTGGTGCTCACTTCTCTGTCACATTTAAAATCATGGGTACAATTGAAGTCCTACTGATTTAGAAAAAAGGTGGAAATAAACTATTTTTCAAACATTTAATTAAAAAAAAGTATTTAATACAATAAAGCTTTACAACTTGAGTATGTGCTTATGAAAACATCACTGACTTACCTGCCTTTCATTTCAGATAACTAGAGAAGAAACTGATTTTATGGTATCAATTATAAAGTTGATGGTGTTTTATTTTCAGGAATTTTATTTTTTTCACTCTTTGTGAATGACACTCAAGGTTTGCTTAGGTTCACATGATCACTTTCCAGAAGGTGAATTTCCCACCATGGTAAAAGATCCCCCTAGGGGCTGTCTGACAAAACAAGACTGGAGGAATCATAATTCTACACACTAGTATCATAAAAAAATCCACCTCATTCTCAGATGCACATGAGTAGGTAGATAAGTCCTACCCTTCCTGCTTTAAGGGTGGAATTGAAATGCAGAGAAACCAAGATACATGGAGACAATTGCAAGTGACCAGGAAACATCTTGGGCAGTTCTTTCTTGTCAGCATGGCTACAGCAACTGGCTGTGGTCCTACTCAGGTCATTGTAAAATGATTTATGGTTATGAAGTTTAAGCCTTTGTGTCTACATAAGAATGTTTTCAACTGTAGAATACTTGAACTTTGTCTTTCTCACAGCTCATTTATTATGTAGACCTGATGAAATGTTTATTTTGGCTTTAACTGCAAATCCTAACTCTGGTATGAAGAAATCAAACTCTCTGTTTGCCATTTCTTGTAAACTTGCTGATCCAATTCAAATACTTTCCTAAACCAAATGCAGATTCTAAGTTGGATTAAGAGGATTTCGGGTGAGAATTCCCTAAGGAAAAAAACAGAGGGATTACAATAAGCAAGAGAGCAATCAAAACATTTGGGAAGAGGCATGCATGGAATTTGATCTGCAAGTATTGTTTTCAGTTCTCTTTAAAAGATGTAGTCAAAAAATCTGGTGAAAATCTGAGTGACCCTAAAACAGTGGCAGCTCTTAAAGTGTGCTTCAGATATTTTGTGCTTGACAAGAGGAAGCAGACCTGTCCTGGTTGTCCTTGGCTCTCTTTACCATGTGCATCCTACCTGGGTTGCAGATGTAAGCTCTTAGCCCTCAGTTTCACAAACTGAGGCTATATTGAGTCTGCAGTGTTTCTCAACAAGATAAAGTTGTTGTTGTGCATATTTTATTTTCCTTTATCTCAAACGAATGCTTTTGCTGTGTTGTAATTGTGCCTTATAAAATTCAGTGTATGCTGTTGCACTTCTGTGGCAACGAGCAGAATGTTGTCCATTTTGGAATAAACCAGACCAGCAGATTTTGTTTCAAAAACCAGTGTCTGCCTGATCAGTTTTTAATAAAATTTTTCCTTGTTTATATGTGGGATGGAGAACTAGAAGACTGCTTCCTAGTGGCAGTTGTAACTCAGAATTTTATGAGCATTTGCTGTTAAATCGCCAAGCTGCTTCCCTCATTGGCTCTGGAATGTGATGGTTTCAGCCTGTACTGATTAAAGTTTTATAGTCACCAAACCAGATTAGCTGCTGAGTCACCTGAGTGGGTAGGGTTTGCAGTCATGTGAGCCACTGCCCTGCTGAGCTCCTGCTGGGAGCTGAAACAAGGTAGTTTGCTTTTGAGATGTTCTTAAGTATCTAACAGCATGGGTCATGGATTATGGCTGCAAAGAAGATGGCTTCATTTTCTTGATCTTTGAACTAGCTAGAATGGGATAAATTTGAAAGTGCAGGATCTTTAGGCCATGAGCCAACAACTGGAAAGAATGTTTAATCCTGGAAGTTCTGACACCAGAAAACCTGTCTTTGGTTTGTGGGTTGTTTTTTTTTTATTGTTGTTTGTCTTTTTAGGATGAAAAAGCTTAAAGACTGCTTATCCAATCAGCTAGGATTAGTGGGAGGGCTTAAAACATACCAGTTTATGATATTACATAAAGCATGGTATGGTTTTCTACAGAAAGCCTCTGGATGTTAACTAAATGCATCCCTGTGTCAAGTTTAGGGAGCTCTTTCAAAATAGAAGTAAATAAACTAGGAGACATAAGTTAGAGTGGTATGTGCGGAAGGAAATGATAAATCATAAAAAGTTATTTCATGTTTCTATAATTTCAGGTTATGAAAATATACAATTTCTGAAGCTTTTGAAACAGTAATATTGAAAATGAGTTGTAAACTGAATGAAGTGTCAAGCTTCATACAGATTATTAGGATACTTCCTAGGGATCATTTTTCATCTGTTCATCATTAGAAGAAAAACCTCATTTAAAAATGCTTGTAATATTGGATTGAAAGCACTGGAAAAAAATAGCTAGAAAAGGAGTATTTGTAGATGTGTTACATAGGAGCCAGATATAGTAATGTAGATAGGAAGTGAATAGTGGTGATGTTACCTCACTCAGGATGTGTTTGTTGGTCAGCAGCTTCACTGAAGTGCAACTGTGGCTTTTGCTGAGGACAAAATACTGCAGAGTCATGGAAATCCATCACACACATCTGAATGTTCCTATCTGGTTTCACAGCATCGTGACCATCTATAAAGTGGGCAATGAACCCTTGTGTGCTGCTGCAAATAATTGTGTAGAGTTCTGTAACTAACTGGGCATGAAGAAAGATACTACTGTTGCAAGAACGTGTTTAGGATGGCAAACTAACTGGGTCATTGAGAAGTAGGTGAAGAAAAAAGACATTTTGGACGTTAGTAGGCAAGAATTCAGATTTTTCCCGCATCTGTTATAAAGGTCGTTAAAACATAAGCAAGTAATCACTTTAACTATTAAAAAAACCCACACCCACTGCTGGCTACTTAAGAAAAGTTGTATTGTTTCAAGTTGAATAATACTGTGATGAGGGGAAAAAACCCCAAAAAACCCCAGAAAACACTGAAAATCTGGTTTGTTTGTTTTTTTTGTACCCAACCTGTATTTTAGCAAACTTTCATTGCTATTTATTTCTGAATTCAGCTTCTTCCACCTCCTATACTGAGCCTGCCAATTCCATGCCAAAACTGCTGCATTATCTGAAATCCCATTTCAGGAGCATGTATCTAGGAGTATGTCAGCACCCTTGTGCTTCAGGGTTTCAGAGTCACCTTTGTGAATCTCAAGATACTGTCTGCTGAAAGCCAAGTTATTATCTACTTATGTGTGCATTGAAGTTTGTGTTGACTCAAGTGAGCTTTTGCTCGCTTAGATACTAGTGCTGTGATGGGGTAGCTAGGAAGAAGCCAACTTAGTAGACAGGTGAAATAAAGTGTGATCACTTACTAAAAATTTAAACTATTTTTAAGAAGGCAGTTCAGTCAAGGACACATCATATTAGTGAAGTTGGACAGTGACTGTTTCTGTTCTTCTGATTTAGAAGTACTGGTGTCCTCATTTGAAATTTGGATTTGGAGTGGTTATCTGTGGTAAAGTAAGCCATATAGACTCTTTTTGGTAATCTGTTTGGTAGCAGTAATAATGTAATTTGTGGAGCTGGACTCTTACAGGTACTCTGCACCTCAGCATATAATCAGTTGCTAAATTTGAGCAAGGCATCTCTACTTACTTGAATCACTTAAGTAGTCAGTTTTCTCACATATTGTTGTGTCAGCTGTATGTTTTACTTTAAGCCATCAAATTAAATAATAGTTGATGCTGGCTTTTTATTTTAGGTCATGCATTTAAAACCTGGAACTCAGATAAAAAGATAGTTTCCGAATAAATTCAGCATATTATTGATGAGTGGAGCAACACATTAGCATGGAGTTCACAATAGATCATATCGCTTTTATTCCATCTTACAAGCTTAGCAGCACAAACAGAATAATCAACATATTATTTGGCTGTCATCTGCTGAACAGAAACCAGAGATCACAAGGAGGTTTTCCCTAGCTGCAGTGATGGCCTTTTTGTTCCAAGCCCCCATCTGGGAGGGCCATGGTGTGTTATCATATGGAACGCGGGGTTTTCTGTAATCTGCTTAGCTGCACTGCAGTTTGAATCTTTATTCCATGTTTGTGTAATTTATAATTTTAATGAGACCATGGCTCTTGTGGGCTTTGAAATATATTAAAAGCTCTTTTGTGCATATGCTTTTGTTCTTGCTTAATAGGCTCAGTGTATTTAAAACTGATGAATTTTTATTCATGGATTTGGATGTCTGGGGATTAACTTAGACTGAATATCATTGCACTCATCTATTGGTGTTTAGAACTTTTTTAATACTTCTATCTGTAAGTGGGGAAGAACTTGCAGAGTTTGTGTTTTACATAAAACAGCTCAGAAAAAAGCAATGAGAAAAAGTATTGATTACAGTTTATTTTTAGTGCATAAACTTGCATGAAATATAATTTGTGCTATGAAAAAATTAGTTGAATATATATACATTTATGTATTTAGAACTTCATTACTAAAAAAAAATAATTGAGAAAGCCATAAAACTTTGTAGAATAACAGCAGTGACAAGCACTTGATTTGCGTTTTGGTTCTGTTCAGGTAACTTGAAAATATAAATACTCAGCTGAATTTGACTTTGTTTCCTTTCAGAGTATACATAAGGTTTTTCATTAGAAGGTGATGCTCCTATCTGGGAAGTAGTGATCAGCATACAGAAGGATTCTGTGTTGTTATATTTTCTGACAGGGCTAAAATTTTTTATTTTCTTGCTTTTGTATTTTTTCAAGTGTTTCATAATAGGTTTCTTCTACTATTGGTGTTAAGATCTTGTATTGTGTGATTTCTGTGTTCACAAACCACACTGGAGTACTTAATGGTGGCATTCTAATCTGAGACTAACTCTGGGGATAAGAGTAAGACACTTGTACTTCTTTCAAAATCATCTTGCTGATGGTGTTCTTACATTGAAGAACTGCTCATTCTTCTGTAGGTAGTCTCCAGTTGTTTAACAACAGAGGGTTGCATGATGTGAGTTTATGCTTACAGGATTGTTCTCCTTGTCAGCTTGAGATAAATAGATGAAATAGCACTTGTCGGATACAAACTGTCAGTGTCCAGTCGAGATAATGTGGAAAAGTAATATCTTCCAGAATATCACCAAGGGTTTTCACATTTGCCAGACTGAATCCAGTATTTCTTCTAGAGAAAAGCAACAGCTAGAAAACAAGTTCTGCCTGACCCCCTGCACAGAAAAACCTTTTGAAAATTGTTCATCGTTTGCTTTAGAAGTTTGGAATTGTCAGATTATAATTAGAATATTTAAGTTATTTTCTGTTTACTATGTTGCATATCTGATATGGGAAGAATCCCAATAACATACCTACCCTTCACTATTCTAGCACATGTAACATTAATTTCTTGCAAAGTTTTAAAATGATAGTTCAACATAAACATTAGCTCAAACTAATGTTTGTGTGCAGTTTGGTGTGCAGTTTCTTCTTTGTATGGGTTTTTTGATTTGTAAAAAGTAATAATATCAGAGTAGCTCTTTGGGAAAGAGATGGTGCAAGTTATGGGATTTCCTTGTGTGAAGAAGAGAATGTTAGGAGTTTTTGTTAGCTAAGAAAAAACTGATAAACTATTACTAAAGAGTGAAACTTCAGAATGGGAAAGCACATAAAGCAAATGTAACTGGAAATTTTTTGTTCTAGTGAAAAACCTAATATCAGGTCTAATAATTTTTTTAGCTGCAATTTCATTGGCTGTGACTTCAATTTTTCCTTTATTTAAAATTTTGGCACTATATGTTAAATTCTTATACAATGCCATTGGTTATCTAGAAATGATAAATCTGCTCATTGATTTCCTAATTTTATTATGTACACACTTAATTGTAATCCAAGATTACAGCAAGCAAGATGTTAATTTCTAGACAACCTATGTACATTTCCCTCAGAGCGTGGTTGTTACAGAAGCAAAGAATACAAAGAGAATACCATTTGTGCTATCCTCACAGGAGCTGTCAATAAAAGATGTAATAGGGGATTTAGGAATCTGGAAATAGCCAACTAATTTATGTGAATCTATTTTATTTCAGCTAGAAAGACCAAGCTCTATTTCGTCTGCACTGCATATTGCAGAGCACAGGCTGTCTATAGAAAACCAGGCGGCTGCATATGGATAGTCCCTTGATATCATTCACTTGCTGTGTAATCTTATTATGCAAAGTTCTAATCTTCACCTAGAATGAATGCCTCTGGGTCAGAATATAGTCATATCAGGGTTTTTGAGGTCATGTTTTGTGATCCTTAGCTTATTCTTCTAAGTAGGGCTGGGATTTAAAGAGTATTCCCCAGACACTGGCAGAGATAGACGGCAAAACCTGCTGCCTTTTTGGAAGACAAGACCAACATGAGGTCCCTGGTAGGATTAAACTTGATTTGTAGCTGTAGGATTTTTTAACAGATGTATTATTGGACAGGGAATAGGGGGCCACCAGCACAGCGAAATTGGATCACGATTGGCATTCTCAGGGAGTCTGCTGGCTGCTAAAACAGCAGCTGCATGTGGATTTGACTTCTTTCAGGTGAAGCGACTTCCAGTCATTTGGAAAGGATGGGATGAAAAGGAACCTTGGTGATAATTTTGATGTCTGCAAGATTTAGTACCAATGTAATGGGATTATCGGTAACACCTTCTCTGCAGAAAAAGCCACCTGGCGCTATAACTGGCAGCAACTGAGAACTAATCCTTTCCCATCTCTTGGATGTCATTCATGAGGCTCAAAGTGATTTCCACCCTGCTAGCTGTGATTAATTTTATAAACAAACAAACAATAAAAATCAAATGATGAAGGCAGAGGCTAGCCAGGGAAAAGGGAACAGAAGATAATAGTAATTGTGTTTTGCATGTTATTTGCTGCAGAGGGTAAACTATGGAGTTCTTGTAAAATAACCAAATTGTATTCTACATGATAAATATGGATGTTTAACCTTTTTGAATCAATGTCTGTATTCAGTGTAAAAATGACGTCTATTTCAGTACAAGATTTTCAGGTACATACTATATGATAGTAGTTGATACCTGGAAGTAATTAAAACAGGTTTTATGCCCTTAGGTCTGCAATAAGGATGTTTATGTTTATACAATGTATGCATTAAGTTTTCGAGGGACCTGTTATTAAAAAAAATTGTTTTATTGTCCTTAGTGGTCTTAGACTGGATCTGATGGACTTGCCTGCTGACAGCACTTTTTATTGAAATTGCTTGATATGGAAAAACATTCAGCCATTTAGCTTCTTGTGATCACCAATATGGCATTGTTTTAAAAAATGTACGATAGTTTTCTAAGAAAAAAATACATATTTTATTGATTCTTAAGCTACAGCAATCATAAGATAAATATTCTGTTGGGTTTTTGAAATAAACTAGATGGTTCTTTTTTGGTTTGTGGCTTTTGTTGTGTGTGTAGTTTTTTTTTTAACTGGGCTTACTCTTAATACAGCCATTCACTTACTAATAAGTTGTTATTTAAAACTACAATGACACACATCTAAAACCCTCAGTCATCTAAAGTTAGATGTTGTTAGATTCAAACTGAGTATAATTTTATATCTATATATATATGCCTTAATTTGAAATTAACATTCTGGAGTAATAAAAAGCCTTTTATAAAAGCTAAGGATTTTTCTACTTTATGATGAACATTTGACAAGCATTAAAAACCCTACTGTGCTACTTTTATAAACTGAGACTGGTGAAATCCATGTCTCAGGTTAAGATTTGAGACCTCTTCACTCATGTTCTATCCTCATGGTTAGTTTGATACCATGACTGCTCTAGCAGTAGGTAAAGCTCACTGAACCCTGGGGTTCTTTGAACAATTTAGAAATCTGTCCCTCCTAAACCAGAGTAACTTTAGGACCATCAGAGAGAAACAAATGTGTTTAGTGTAACTATTGGGAAGCATGTGTCATCAGAGTCTGCAGGAAATCACCTGCCATCAATTTGAAACTTTTTTTCATAAGCAGTTGTTTGTATTTCTGTAATAAAAAAATGTTTTAGTTACAACCCGATTGTTGTGTGCATAAGAGGCTTACATTTCCTCCTAACGAGTCTGTTGTTACCATTCCATGGTCAATGTAACACAATGTTTATCCAATTCCTTTTTACCTGAAGTATCCACAGGTGCCTGAATTCCATATTGTTACTAGAAGGTTTCTGAATTACACAGGTTTGAGATACAGGATGGTTGTGCAGTATTTTGCTGTTTGCCTGGCTGCCTTTCTAACAATTGCTCTTAAAAAATATTGATGCTGGACCAAAGATATTTGTGGTCATTAATTCACACCAGCTGTGCAACTCATTGATCTGCTGTCACTCCATCTTCCTTTTATCACCTGCACACATATCTAGGATCTTAGTGTTGCAGGCCCTGAGGGCAGGAGTTGGTCCATACTTCTCATAGTATCCTGGGCTGGGAAGAGCAGATTGCTCTTCTGATTTTCCAGAATAAATTCTGCTAAAAGTGCATTTTGCTTACAGCAAAGCTCGCTCAGTTTCTCCAGGGTGTCCTGCAGTGTGCTGAGCATTGCATGTGCTAAGGAAACAATCCAAGAGTTTTCTGTTTTCTGTTGTGTTTTGGGTCATTAGTGTGAAACTCATTAGCCAATATTAAGGATGAGGAATCACAGATTGGGTTAAGTGGATTTATTTTGGAGATGTTTTATGTTTAAAAAAAATAAAAGTACGTCTTTTCTGGAACAAGGAAATGAGCTTGGTATAGAACATTTTCCCCAAGAATGGTCATCTTTGTTTCTTTATAAATACTAAATGCAAAGAACAAAAGCCATTTAAATTGCACTGGTTTTGCATGATTAAAACAACAATCAAGTGTTGTTTAATAAATAACTGTATATGAGTTACAATACACGGTCCAGTCAGGAAGTCAAAGCCCTTAAAAGCATTTAAAGTTATGATTACAGCTTTCCAGATTCCACTCAGCAAAACCTTTTGGAGGGCAGGATGTTCTCATAACTACTGCAGATATTTAGGAATGTGGTGGGGAATTCTGCCTTCCTTCTCGGATAAAGATGCCCAGCTGAGTTAGTGGAGAGCACCACCACCATCCCCTCCCTTTAATTTGTCCAGTTTGGCAAAGATTTATTTTTTTTTACTTCGGCTCCTATTTGGCCAAATCACACTAATAAGCTGGTGGGAGTGGTCTGTTGATTGTACATGTGGAAGGATCTATGTAGTAAATTAAAAACTTATTGATGGCATTTGAGGTGAAGCTCAGTTCATCTCAGATACATCTGATTATTTGTTGTTTCTATTCACTAGTGATTTTTTTTTTTTTTTAGTACTGTCCAATGTTGTTGGATACAAAAGACAGTTTTGTAAATATTAGATTGTTCTCAAATGAGTGATGTTCTTCTGTTTTACTGTAGACAGACCCGTGGATCCCTGTTACACTGTACCATGCTCCGCAATGTCCTAGGAAAAACCTTCCGATTCCTGGGGTATACTGTGCAGTATGGCTGCATAGCACACTGTGCCTTTGAGTACCTTGGAGGAATTGTTGTGGTAACTTTTCATTTTCATGACATCTAAAGAAAAACTCTGATACTAATATTGTTGTATGTGATAACGCCAATATTTAATTTTCTTTTTTCAAAGTATGTTCAGTAAACGTCTATTTTTATGAGGCAGGTCCAGCCTTTATGAGAGCTGTTTGTTCTTTAGGCGTTAATAATTTTTGCTGTTATTGACTGAGGCATCACTGAAGCAAATGGGAAACTATGACCAAGCATTTTGCAGAGAAAGCATTTTTCCAGGAAGACTGGAGTCACTAATAATGCCATAGGAAATGGTAATTTCCAACTCTGGGCAGATTTCTGCATGTTTTGTGCTCCCTCCCCCTTCTTCTGAGTTCTAAACCTAGCAGATATGGCCACTGGATATAGGGCAGTTTGGCTGTGAGCTGTGGCTCTTGCAGCTTCTCTGATGATTTAGTTTTACAGAGGCTAAAGGAGGGGTAAACTCCTAATAATGTCCTGCAGATTGTGTGCTGAAAGAAATCTACAGGGACTTGTAGCACCCAGTGCAGTTCAGGACCAATCCTGAGCTGTAACAGAGGCACTCTGGGAGCTGTCCTCACCTTTTAAATGTGTCAGATATTCCTAGGAGCATCTCACTTTTTTCAGTTGTTCTTTACATTACACCTTTTCTAATTTATTACCAATAATTTGAGTATTAATGTGTTTTAGATAAAAGTAATTGAAAATAGTAATTTTTTTTTTCTCATTTATTTTTAATTTGCAGTGTTCTGGACCTTCAATGGAACCAACCATTCAGAATTCTGATATTGTCTTTTCGGAGAACCTTAGTCGCCACTTTTATTGCATTCGAAAGTATGCTCCTTTGATGAGATGAGATTTTACATTCCATTTGCCAGATCTTGTCAATAACCACACTCTATCTGACCTTTATTTTTCATGTATTCTTCCTCTTCGAAATCGTAATTTTTCATAAACCTCCTCTCATTGTGTCTGCTGGAAGTTAAAGTAATCAGCACATACAGCCCAGTGAACAAATTGTCAGAATTCATTTAGCCTATGTCACTTTCACAGCTTTGTCCAAAAAATGGAAAAGTTCCCTTTTTTCCTAAAACAGTTGTATATTGTGAATGAAACTCCTCTGAGCAGTTTTGTCTTACTTGAAAACCAAGCTTTAGGCATGGCTGTGCTCAGATAGGCTGTTAGCAAAATGACCAAATGCTGTAAGTACCATTTATCAAATGTCATTTTACTATTGTGTTGTAGAGCACAGTGAGCTCAAGGCTCTCACTCATTTTGTTGTGGTCTGTTTCCCTGTACAATCTAATGTATATAATAAGAAGGAAAAAGTAATACAAAGTCTTATAAACTCAGATTAGACATTTGAACTTCCATTGGAAGAATAATGTTTGGACAATAGCATTTAGGAACAGGGAATCTATTTTGTTCTATATTTATGTAGCAACAGCATCAAGTTAAATGGCATTCATTTTAATAGAATATTGTAAATTAAAATGTAGTCCTAAATGTTTCATAAATGGTCTAAATAACAAAGTATCTCTTCAAATGTACTTAAAAAATGTGTAAAAATACACCCTGAGTAAAACTGAAGAAACAAAAACTGTAGACAAGAATTTTCAGTAGGAAGAAGTATTTTTAATGTATGTGGATGTTTTTGGAGTATACACAATGATGCACATGAATTCAGCCAAACAGTCTGTACTTGAGAGTTTTTCTGGTTTTGTTTCTGTTTTTTGCTCTCAGAGGAGATATTGTAATTGTGAAAAGCCCAAGTGACCCCAAATCAAATATCTGTAAAAGAGTAATTGGCTTGGAAGGGGATAAAGTCTGCACAAGCAACCCTTCAGATTTCCTTAAGAGTCACAGCTATGTAAGTATCAGAGTTTCTTGCTTTGTAAATCAATGGTTACTTAAGTAGCTCTGTATTCTGTAAAGGATTTGCAATATTTGGGTAGCATCAAGTATGACATTCATAAATTATTTTTACTTCTTGTAATACATAAATTCAATTTATGGCAAGCTGTCTTTCTTAGTGTCTTTCAACTCTGTAGGAAGTGAAGGCAGATGATATTTTGCTCTGCCCTTTCTCTGGAAGAATAATCTGAAATTTTCTGTATAAAGTACAGTAACGTTGGCAAACTCAAGGGCTTAGATCTTAAGGCAAACCTGTTTATCTATAAGATATATTTTATAAGGAAATTAATCACAGTAAACCCCTTAAACAGTCTTTAAAAAAAACCCTGAGAGGTTAATTTTCAGTTTTTACTTCCTGTTTTTAAAAGTCTTAATACAGATCCAGGTTTATAATTCAGCTTGAGTATCCTATTGTTATATTTGAATTTGTTTTAATGCCATTTACTTTAGCTTTAATTTCTTTAGTACCATATGTTCTTGTGCTGCAGCTTCTATTTACAAATTGAAAAAGTGAGGGGTAAGTCATCAGAATAAAACAGCTTGTGTGTCATAAACCACCCATATTCTAAGCCTTTGTGTCACTTAAACAAAAGTAGTACCTAATAATGTCACTTAATACAGCCAGAGTCTGTAAATAAGGAACTGCCTTTTGCAAGTTGTAGTGATAAAAAGCTGAGATACAAATCCATATCTCAGCAACACTCTGCTGGTAATCAATCACAACCCAGCACTAATGCTGTGAGAGGAGCTGATGTGGGGGAAGTGTGTTTACCTTGTGCTAAAACCAGGCTCACTGCGGAGATGGCATCTCTTCATCCTGTGGTTAACTCCAGAGCTAACATAATGCCAAAGATAATGCATCTTACTGTGTTTGCAGATCAGAGGTCTTAGGCAGCACTATTAACTCTTGAACACACCTTGTCAAATGCAGTAAGAATATCACGTGGGTGCTAAGAATAGCATCATGTCTGTGTATGACTTGACAACAACAGTACTGGTACCATTCACCAGAGCTTATCCTCCTGTCTGTGGAGTCAGGGATGTGGATGGCAAGATATGAGCCTGCCTAAACCATAGCTCAGACATGGGACAGCAGCAAGAGGCTCAGCTCCTGAAGGAGCACCCATGGAGGTCTCTTAACATCTCTTTCTTCCCCCCCCATGTTAACATCTCTTCCCCCCCATTTTCTGAATGAAAATGAAACACAGCTGCACATCCCAGCTGGTCTTGAGCCACACCGGCCACAAGGGGCTGGGAGAGAGGCTCTGACACATTGTCCTGGTTCTTCTCGTTAGCCAATTCATACCAGACAGAAGACCATAAAGAAATCTCCTAACTGATTTGAGGAAAAGTCATTAAAGTAATTTCAAGAGCACCCTGAATTTATAGCATTAATTTTTAGCACTTTTCCTCTGTGGAATACAGTCATGGCTGTACCGGTGAGACCAGTTTGAAACTTCAAAATTTTATGGTTCTTTTATTCCTCTGCTCCACATTCAGTAGTAACTTCTAGGAAGCTGCTCAGTACAATGAAACCAATTATTTAATGAAGATTTTAAGCACAAGTTTTAGTTTGCCTATAGAAGTTTCACATCTGAATGAAGGACACCTATTTAATTTTTTTTCCCTGCTCTATACTTACTAGCTAAGGCCTTCCAGCTGTCTTAAATGAGATCCTGCAGAGCTGAGGCCTTTGATTAGCAGAGATTCAAGTCACTCCTGATGGAGCTGGCAGACAATACTTTTAAGATGCCCTAATCCTGCTCCGAGAATTCATAGGCCATTGTTGCTACCAGGCTTATTAGCTCGATCACTCTGTCCAGGTATGCCTTTGTCCAGGGCATACCAGTGATGGTAAAAGGGTTTTCTGTTTTAACCGGTAACTTCCAGTTGGGGTTTGAACCCATAGATGTTTTGTTCTCAAACCTACACTGTAGGGTGATCCTGTTAGATCATCTGTTAGGTCATCTGAAGGAAAGAATGAAATCCTTTTTAATGACTTCTGTGAGAAAAGTCTGAGCAAACTGCTAAGTAATCTTTGCTGGATTTGTGGTAAATATTTTCTTCCAAAATATTGATTGTCCACAAATGAAGAAGGCCAATAATAGCCTGAGCTGCTCAATCACAGATATATCCTGATTTTTTTTCAGGAACTCCTAACTGTAGCTAGCACATTGGTTTTTGAAAGTTTATAAAAATGTTTTTGAACATTTATAAAAGACCATGGTTTCAAAACTAGAGTGAATTAAAAACCTTTGATTATTTTTCATTATTTAAAGCAAAGTGATTGTTGTAATGCAAAGAGAGATGTGAAAAGTGTGTGCAAAATCTGTAGATTATTCTTCATGACAGTAATATTTCTTCATTGTTTTTGTCAATTCTATTCATTTTAGGTTAGTTTTAATTTTAACTGATAATATTTTTAGAAAAGGAGTGATGGGTTGTAATTTAAATGTAAGGTTGCAGCTAGAGATTTCAAAAATCAATAAATAGCTTTTCAGGCTAATTCAGAACAGCATATTTAATATATGTTCTAGATATGAGTATTAAATTTGAATATTTATATAAGTAAACAACAAATACAACTACTTGAATTATTATCTAACACAGATGGAAACTTTTGCAACAGCCAAAATGTGACACTGCCAGGATCTCTTTTTGTCATATGATTGGCATTGCTATTTCTGATGTGAATATTCTGTGACCTTTTCCATAAAGCAGTGAGTGCAGTGCCAAGTAAGCAAGCTCAGAACAGAAGTAGCTATTTGTGCATTACACAAAGTTTAGAAGGACCAACAAACATTAAAAAAAACCCATTCTAATAAGCAGTTAATGCTTTGACAGGTTACTGTAACAACTTCCACAAATTTTTATTGAAAAAAAAAATGCTCAGCTGCTATGATTGCATGATAGAGAAAAAAACCTTACAAATTCAAAACTAAGGTAGTATATACCTTAATTTCCTTGTGGTATGGGTTACATTGCTATCACTGAAGGTTATGGGATTTTAATATTGGTTAATAATCGCAAAACATAAAGATAGAAAAGTTTTTATATCTTACCTTTTAATACATTTTCTATGAAAACAACCAATGATTCAATATACAAAATTAATTCAAAATATACAAATATTTCATCACAGCAAATTTTACTTCTGTATAAAAAAAATAGGGTTTCAATATCATGTTTTCTCATAAGAATCTGGACCAAGGTCATAAGGTATGGGCCAAATAAATTGCGCCTTATTCATAACTTGCTTAAACTGTTCAATAGGTAAAAGAAAAATGGTAAATTGTTTGGAAGTACCTATGAATTTAAGGTAAATTCATTCAGTTATATTCTTTTAAGAAGTTCTAAACTCCAGATAATTCTGCCTTTTAGTGATATTTAGAAGATTAAGATCTGCTATACTTCTAAAATCTTAGTGCAGTTGCTACGGTTTCCTAGGTTTTTCCTGCACAAAAAAGGAAATGTAAATGTTTATGCTGATTTGGAAAATATTGAGCTAATTAATTTTATTGGGGTTTTTTATATAATTAAAAAGTTAATATGAACAACATTTATGCAACTGATCACTAAAGAAGTGTATCTCTCAAACACTATTTGCTCTGGGTTCTGAATTAATAAATAAAGGATTAAGGAATAGTTACGTGAGACTTTAAGTACAGAGTGATAAAAAAACCTGCATTTCTACGGTGTGTATTTTATCCTAACTGGATGCAATTTTCTTAAATAAGGCAATTTAATCAGTGTTTAGTAAATTTGTCATTTGATATTGCAGATTCTTTCATCATATTTCACTTTAATCAAGAAAGGTAACACCTGTGGTTAATTCACAAAAGCTTCTTTTGTTAAATGAACACCCGCAGGCCATGAAGCAATTACATTTGTTGCTTGTACCAAAGTAGGAGGCACTTAAATAGACCTTAGTAGGGATAGATGAGAACTTGCAGACTTTATTCTTTTGTCCAGCACTGAGATTAGTTCTTATCATAGCTCAAGAAGGAAGCCTCTGAACTGAAAAGAAAGGATGGGAATGATTTAAAGTTCTTCTTAAGTTTGAAACTTTGATATTGCTGGAGGTGCTGTGAATACCTGTGACCTTATGAAAGTTCAAACTTCATCTGCTCCCAGCTGATTGTACATGCTGATGTTCTTTGACAAACACAGACTGCTTGGAATTCCAAAAGGAGGGATTGCAAGAGATTTATATTTTTAATTCTTCACTCATTTATTGACAATCCCTTTCTCCGTATTTACACAGAATCCCAGAATTGTTATGGTTGGAAAAGATCTCTAAGATCACCACCTACCTCCCCATCCCCCAAAATTGCAAATAACAACAACAAAAAAGAACACACCAAAGCAAAAAAAAAAAAAAAAAAATCCAACAAACAAACAAAAAAACAACCCCACACCACAAATGCCTATCTTCATGGAGTTAGGCTTGGAGGTATTTTTAAGGCAGATAATTTAATCTGTTAATCTTAGTTGCATTGCTGGCATCTCATCTCTTGACACAAAATTCAGTGTCATGTAGAAAGACCAAAAGAATGTAACTTTTTCTTGTTTCTACCCCCTCATTTATGTAAATTAATGTTTCACAGTAGTAAGTGTGTGTCACATACCTCTCACCTGCACTTCACTTTTGCCACTTTTGCGATTATACCACTAAGTAAATGACAGCAGCTCTGCAAAGTTTGTCAGTTTGTTGCAGTGAAAGTTGCTTTCTTATCTGAGGTGAAACAAAATAAACCACTGCTACAAGATGAGGAGTTGTAAGTGATAACCTTGCTCTACTGGTCTGTACTCCAGCCCTCAGAACCTTGGAATTGAGAAAGGGGAAGAGCCACGTGTTGATCAGTGTTTTGTATTCTCATGCACAGAAGCTGCATCTCAGATAACTAGTTCTGTCTGAGAACTGTTGTTTCTTGCAAAGAAATCCTCAGATTATCTGCACAAAACCAGATGTACAGTGACAGTAAATTGAGCGGTGAGGGATGAGATCCCATCCAGAGGGACCTGAACAAGCTTGAGAAGTCTGTGTGAACCTCATGAAGTTCAGGAAGGCCAGATGCAATGTCTTGCACCTGGATTGGGCCAACCCCCAGTATCTGTACAGGGTGGGGGATGCAGGAATTGAGAGCAGCTCTGAGGAGGAGGACTTGTGGGTTCTGGTGGATAAAAAGCTGAAGATAGCAGTATGTGCTTGCAGCCCAGAAGACAAACCACATCCTGGGCTTCATCAAAAGAAGCATGGGGGGGTCAAGGGAGAGAAGGGAGGATCCTCCCTACTCTGGTGAGACCCCCCCACTGCATTACTGCATCCAGGTCTGGAGTTCTCAGTACAGGAAACACAGGGGCCTGTTGGAATGGGTCCAGAGGAAGGACACAAAATGATCAGAGTTGTGGAACTGAAGGATCTTTAAGGCCCCTTCCAACTGAAACTATTCTGTGATCCTTTGAGAAAATGGAGAGGTTCACAGATGCTTTCAATTATTACTGTCTCTTTTTGCCACAATTGGAGACAAACTATTGGTTCTTCATCTGTAGCTTGTGCATTTGCCTCAGTTTAACAAAGGGGTAGTGTGTTACACTCAGACCCTGGTCTGTGGGAGCATGACTAAAAGCCTCGAAGGTTTAAGTATTTACTTAAGTATCAAGAATTACACTTCATCTGCATTTTCCTCAAATGTTTGTCTTAGGGAATCTGATTTTACTCATAATCCTTTACATCTAGACTTTGCTACTAGAATGGTGTTTAATTTTTAGTCTTTTATCCTCTTTGTATGTAGACTACTGTCTTTATAAGTCTATGCGAATTATTTCCAAAACATTAATGTTTATACTGCTCAAACTCAATAAGGTTTTTAAAATTTTGTTTTTGATTTTTTTCTCAGTATTGTGGGCATAGTAATGTTTCAAGGGCTTATTTGGTTTTGGAAGAATACATGTTAGCTTGAAGTCTATGTTAAATATTATCTAGATGAGAATATGTTACTACTTTCAATTTTTCAGCCTTGTTTAGAATTTTAAAAAGAAAACCAGATTAGAAAAATAATTATTTTGTTTGGTAACTTGTAAGAGGTTACGTGCATCTGGAATGTTTTTAAAAAAAAGATCTCAAAATAGTGTCATATATTCCAAGCAAAAATCTTAGCTTAACAACGTAGAGTAGTGGCTTTTTCATGTATGAAAGCTTTATACTCTTATTTAGGTAATTAATAAAGCAATGTTGCAATTTCTCATTTTGTCACTGAGTCAGTCGGTGAATGCCATGAATCTATGGTATGTAATATAGTTAATGCATAATATATATATGCAATGAAAGGTCTTTGTCATATAGTATAAGGTCACCATCATTAATTTTCAAATTATAAAAAGGGATTTGCTGTTTTGTGATCATCATTATTGCAATATAATGTGTTGTGGATTCTGCCTGCACATAGAATGAACTGTGATCTTAATTAGAACTTTGACAAGCCTACTCCGATAAAATGATGAGATTATTCGTAATTGATGTCACAATCAATTACCAGTTAGTTCATCATGAATCTACTAACAGGTCTAGCCTTGGTGCTGGCCCCAGGATGTTGATGAGTGTGTGGCTGCCCTGTTCATGCTGTTACTGCAACAGGAGGGCAGATTTTCAGTCAACATCCTAATGACCTCTTTTGAAGTCTATTAAATTAATGACCCTGTCACATTGGTCTAACCTCTTACATCTTCATTTTGGATTTTTTGTTGCAAACCATTGTTTTTTGAGCACATGATAGAACAGATACTTTGGAGCACTCCTCATCTCTCCAAATCTGGCACTGTGTCTTAGAAGATTCAATAAAAAATCAGCTCATTACATAGTCTTGAAACACAGAAATCAGAAAATACCTCTCTAAGGCAAACTATGCTTAACACCATTCTGTTCTATTTTCTTTTTACATTTCAATCCTGCTTAATCACAGGTGCCTAAAGGACACGTTTGGTTAGAAGGTGATAATCTCAGGAATTCTACAGATTCCAGGTGCTATGGACCTGTTCCTTACGGCCTGATAAGAGGACGCATTTGTTTAAAGGTAAATATTTATAGTATAGAAAACTAATTGCTGGCTGTTAGGTGTTATAACTTTGACTCCTTAACTGTCTGGCCAAAGCAAATGTAAAGCTTACCTAGACTTACTTCTTGAGCATCACTCTTTGAGCACCTATTCCCTCTGAATGTATTCTTTTAAAAGCAAATCCAAACCTGATAAAAACATAAGCATACAAATGCAGGTAAACCCTGCTGCAGGGATATGCATTCCATCCTTAATTTGACTTTTTTATCTACAAAATGGTAGAAAAGGGCAGCTCCATGTTTGCGGTGTAATTTGGGAAATGTAGTTCCATAGTTCAAAAACCAAAATGGAGGAAAAGGTTCTATTTCTAGGACTTGCATGAAGGCTTTAGACAGGCAGGCTGGGCTTGCTGCTCTTTAAACTAAGTCTATGAAAAAGCTTTAACAGTAAAGTCAAATCTGTGCCACCATAATGTCTGCCACATTTTTATTTTAAAAAAAAGTCAATTAACATTATATTGTATAAACCTCCACTCTTCCTCCTCCTTCTTTTTCAACAGTCTTACATCTTTATTTCACACTTTCACACACAAATTACTATTTCATATTATCTGCATTATTAATTTACTCATTTACCAAGAAGGAACGAAGATTTCTTCTCTGTAAAATGTTTAACCTAAGAACCAAGAGAGTATGTATTAGACTTATGCATTAGCTTTTTGGAAGCTAGATAGAAAATGATGCCATTTAGAACAATTTAAAATGTTTTGAAAACTGTTCCCATATTGGAACACATCTACAAAAAAATAATTTAGCATAGCTGTATTACAGGTACAGGGAAGAGCAGATTTTCCAATTTAACAGCTTTATTTACTTAATTTACAGTTTTTAGGAATGCAGCTTAAAGCTTTTCAAAAAAACCTCACAGCTATTGACCATAATCACTAATTGCTTACAAACCTCAACTAATTTGTCACCCTCAGCTCCACCACTGAGTTTTGCCCAACCTCTGTTCTTTTTGGATAGCATTTGCTTTGAGTTCTTCCCTTGCATTTATTGAGTGCTCTCTGTTCCTTCTCTGTATTGTTTGCCTTACTGCTTCTAAACAGGGCTATTCTTATGACCCAAGTCTTGGCTTAGATTATCAACTGCTGCACTACAAATGATGCTAATATGCTGACAGCCCTCTTAATCAGAATGTGGTACTAATAACTGGACTGCAAAAAAATTTCTCCAACTGATGTACTAGTATAGAAAACCTGCTGTTCATTACTTTAAGGGGACTGTTGGCAAATACTGTGTATATTAAGAACTTATGTATGTCAGCTATAATTATTCACAGTATCCCTCCACAGCAACAATTTTGTATCCAGCTTGCACCCCAACAAGGAGCATGTTTGAGAGACTTTGATGAAGTGACTGACAGAACTGAACCCCAAATTTAGCAAGCAGTAAACTCTGTAAAATGAATGCAAATTACACACCAATACTATGTAATGGAGAAGTACTGCAGGACTCCAGAATGCTGTCTGTTTAAAAAGATAGTATACAATCACTTGATACTTAATCAAAGTAATTATTTAACCAAATTTTATAGCAGGTTTTTTTTTTTATGATGGTGCATAGGGTAGTGATTATTAACATTTTAATGAGGCTTAAGTATATGGTGCCTAACAAAGCAAAGATTAGTTTATTCTTCAAATGAGTGTTTATAGTTTGGGTTGTTTCTGGTAATTCATACAGTGATCTTGCTATTATGCCTTGCTATTGAACATTACAGTCAAAAGCAGCAGAATACAGATAGTCTGCATGGTGGTAGCTAATTAGAAGACCACTGGCCAAGAAACCTAACTCTGCTTTTCAATGTAGCCTACAAGAGGTCTGGCTTCTCTTTTATGAAAAATCTTTTACTGCCTTGAGAATGGAAGCTTATGTGGCTTTCCCTTAAACTGGATTTTGGAGAAGCAGAGGTAACAGTGCCTTTGAATACTAACTTACAGTTTTAGGAACATGCAAATCTAATTTGAAAGTAATAGCTTTTGGCAGAAGAGAGAACTTATACCAAGTTTATTCTCAGCAAAACATAAATGTTAATTCCGCAGTTTATCTGTGAAGTTTATGCACCAGTTTTTAACTCATACAGACATAAAACTACTTAAATGTTTGTCCCTTTTCCTTCCTGCCGCCACATCAACCACCAGTCTGAGACTCAAGTTCATTCCATAAAAAGGCCACTGAAATCCAAGTTGCTGCAAATTCAATAAAAGCCTAGGGAGAGTCCCACATTGACAGAACTCATCCTGTCCTAGATAGGATTCCTATGCATTCCCTGGACTTAGCTCCGTGTCAAAAATAGACCTGTAGTGGATCTTCAAAAGAGCTAGTTAGCCCCATTTATCCCCCATCCATCAGATCAAATCTATGTAGGCCAAACCAAGCAGGGCAAAGGGAAATAGCTGCTAATTGGAATAGCCAGTTTGAACAAACAAGTCAGTCAACTTCTGTCATAACTTTAAAAAGACTTGGGAATTACTACACACAGTGGCATGTCTTTGTTTCACACAGAAGGCTTGTTCCACCTCCTTTCCAACCAGGAGTATTTTTTCTCACATTCCCCCCCCCCTGCATGCAGACCAGATAAAACATAATTTTCATTCTAACTCTAGCACTGAGATTGTTGTGATGAATTTCAAACTAAATTTTCAAAATCGTAGTACTTAAACCAAATCTGATTGCTTTCACTGAAAGAAAGTCAAGTGGCAATAGGTGTGATTTGAGTTGCCTGAAATGGGTGGATGGCCTAAGAAACTTCCCTCTCTGGGCCTTTGCTTAGATCAGCTTAGATTTGCAATGTGGGATATTCCTGTTCTCTGTTACCTGTTTGCCTTTGAAGCCAAAGAAAGACTTGAAACCCAGCCTGTAGCCAGCATGGGCCCTCTGGAGATGCTTGAATTCTGTAGCTTTGCTTCTAACCAAGATCACAAACACCCTTCTGTTGTTGGTTTGTAGCTATAAAACAGCTCCCTGGCCAGTACTTATATAGAGACAGGAAAGTACCTCTGTGTATTTCTGTAAATCATATGTTCCTCATGCTCTTCCCTAACTCCATGTGTCAACAAGACGTGTGTTTGCGTAAGATCCACAGACCCTGAGGTCCTTCTGCCTTCCCCAGGGGCTGGGCACAATCCCACTGATGGCAACTGAGCAAGGGGCCTGACAGAGGCAAATCTGGGGAGTTTCTAGCAGTACATGGTCCCAGTCTAATAATAAAAAGATGCTAAGTCTTGCTATGCCCATCTTGAACTGCCTCTTTTGTCACTGTCTTTAGTGCTGGGGACATGTCATGGAGTTTGAAATACTGAGCCTTGACACTGTGCTTCCTCTTTTAAACTCAGAAAATTAATTTCTTGTTCTACACACAAAACAGCAAAGGCTCCTTTTGGGCTGTGGATGTTCCACAAATTCAGCTAAAGAGTAAGCTGCTGTTCCTGGAAGGTGATTTCATACCTTCCTTAAGATCAAATTCTAAGGAAAACTGAGGAAGATAAACATCATACTAACAGATGTTTTGGGAACAAGGTAGTACATCATCTTTCTCTGTCTAGGTTGCTTCATCTTGAGCAGGAGCTGCGAGATTTTTATGGGATTAGAGCCACGGAAGGGCATTAATTCTTCAGCATCATCTCTTTCCCTTCTTCCTGCTGTTCCCCTTGTGCCATCTTTGAATGAATGTGTAGTGAAGACACACAGGCAGTCAAAGGAGACAAAGGACAAGGTGTAAAAGAATGTCCTTGATTACCTATTACTTTTTTTGGCATCCAGGACCAGCCTACATGTAATTAGTGAGTGTTCAGAGGAAGGTACTCCTGGGAGTGTTCAGTAGTAGGAAAAGCTATATAGGTAATTTCTGGAGAGAAGTGTTTTTCCTACTGGTGAGCATCCTTCTCTGACACTGTGCTTGCACTTGGTCATGATTTGTGCTCTTTCCTTTACCAAACAGCACTCCCCTTTGCAGAGGAGTTGAGAGCCCCTGATGGTGGCAGGCACTCCACCCCTTTATACCTATAAAAACCTAAGGAATTTTCTTCCAAGGTTTGGTGTTTGCAGCTCAAATGCCCATGCTGAAAAATACAAACATACACCTCACAGAACTACTTCCACTGGTAGGTAATGTATATGGTATTCTTTCTTCTAGATGGATCACAGATTATATACTTTGTCTTATAAGAAGTTTACAAGCTACAATTGAAAAGGTATTTTGAATTGAAAAGGTATTTTCTAGGAATTTATTTATTTCCAAGACTGAAAAAATGATGTAATTCATGAGACTCTCCATAGCAAAGCATACTGTGTATAAATTAATGTTGTCTCCAGCCAACCAGTCTCCAGTTTCCTTCTGAAAATACAGCATTTATTATTCTAGTAAAAGAAACACACAAGCAAGGAACATCCATATAGCCCTGTCTACCAAAGAGCTATGAAATTACTTTCTGAAATTAGTACAACAATAACAAAGAAGAATGCTTAGCTTTGAGTCACAGTAAAAATCTTTTATAACTGTATTTTATGTTACAGATATGGCCTCTGAATGACTTTGGATTTCTACGTGCAAGCCCCAATGGCCACAGATTTCTTGATTAAAAAATTTAAGTGACTGTTGCCAGCTTTCATAGTGTTTTCTACTAAAATCGATGGAACTATTTTTGTTTAGAATAAACACAAGTAATACTTGACAAAGATGTCTCTGAGACTACATCTAAGTTGAAAGTGGGAATGATATCTTGCTGTCATCAACAATATCTGCCTCTTACTCTGTTTCTTCTGGCGATTCCTAGGGAGTCTGGATTTATTAGAAAGTTCTGGGGATTTTTTGGGTAGCAGGGACTGTTAACAAGGGATGAAGACTGAAAAAGGCACAATGCACTGTTATATTGTCACACACCCAAAGCCACACGTAGGCAATGCCTACATTAGCAAGTAGTGTGGGATGCTAGGATTGGAACTGAAAACAGCAACAGTGGGGTTCTGGATCTGCTGATCACTTCCCTGTGTTTTGTTGGGCTTTCCTTAAACTGGCTCTGGTTTGGCCCAGTGGACCCAGGAGGGGTCAGAGCACAGCTTCCTGGGTAGTTCTTATCTAAGGAATGAAGACTGCATTTGTTGAGATAGTATGGGGAGAATGAATTCAAAAAGTGCTCCTGTTTTAAGCTGAACATTTCCTGTAGCTCCACTGTTTCAGGCAGAGGCACCAGAGCTGCTGCTTAGCACAGAGACAACCAGCCTGTTGGATCCACCTGCCTCTGCCTCCTCTTTACAAGGCTCAAGTCCCCATGTGGCTTTTTAATGAAGTTAAATATCGAGCATAGAAATAGAAAATGTTCCTGTTTCCCAATAACACACCTTCAGTATCTTCAAAGCATTCTCACATGTATGCCTCTTGATTAAATTCTGTCATTTGAGCTGTTAAAAGGATTTAACCTAAGAGGTAGGGCCCAAGGTAGAGTTGATACAGACTGAAAGAAGCTACTCTGATGTTTGCTGGGAAAGAAATGTCATTTAGATCAGGAGATATATTCCAGTTGTACAGAACTTAGTGTTCCGTTTTGAAGGTTTTTAATAAGTAGCTCTTTATCTGCAGAAGGATAAAAAAAACCAAGCCTCATGTGTGCTGAGCTGCTTGCAAACAGGCACTTTCCTTTCTTAGCCCTGGCTGAAATTCTTGTAGTGCCTCTCTTTTCTTCAAGATTCATTTCTTCAGCAGATGCTGTCCTGTTTGTCCAATCTTTTTAACACTTTGTAACTCTTAATGTGCTTGATTGAAACAATCATTGAAGGATCTCAATAACAAGTGAACATGTGTCACAACAAACCAAAGAAACGTCTTTGGTTTCACTCTTGAAGACAGTGTAATTTCCACCACATCGACATGAGAGAGTGTAACATTGTTCATCTGCCAAAAAAGAAGACAAAAAAGCCTTTAGTGCTTGAGAAAAATCAAGAATTTATTTTGGATTTTCTTCACAAAGCTGCTCTGAATAACAGATGACCTCCCACTGCTGGATTGTGAATGTCCCTATCTGTGCTACCATTACTTGCCCAAATATACTCTGAACATGTGTCAGTGACTGTGAGACATTCTTACACTAAGCAGCCAGGGTCAGTGTAATCTCTTTAAAAAAGCAAATACTAAAAAGGTAAACACTAGAGAAACAGGCAGATATTTAAAGAAATAAGTGAGGGGTGTTAATTCATACATTTTGACAAATGAAAGGGTTCCAAAACAGACAGCTGATCCAGGAAACAAAAATGAAAAAAAAATGAAACTAGGCAGATTTTCCCCCACAGCTTAAAAAAAATATTAAAAAATCATCAATTTGTTCAAAAAGCTGGAGTACTATAAGGTTGGGAAGTAACACACTATCAGATGAAGAAATGAAGAAATACAAGATAAGTACCACAGAAAGTTTCCGTTTGGGTATTCACTGAGTACAGAATAACTAAATCTGAGGAAAATATTTTTTTAAAAGAAGAAATTATGATAACATAATGGTATAAGATGCAGAAAAACCAGAACATTTGCAGTGACAATGAAAGGCACTGGGAAGAAGTAGTAGGCATTCATACCTTCATTCCAGGACATATCCTCAAGATAAACTTGTGCATGTAGAGGCCATTCGTTTGTCAGATTATCTTCTACAAACAAAACATGGCAGATGTTCAGCCCTGGTAACATACAAGTCCTTATTTTTTCCTGATCAGTAGTTTTATATACCTGGCACTCGACCTGGTTTCCATGAGACAGTGGTACCTAGACCACATTAAGAGTTAAAAATGTAGTTCTCCAAGATCTTTGTTTTCATATTCTGTATAAGCTGGAAGATGTTCTACTGTGGGCAGGAGAAGTCAATGGTGAAGATGCATTCTTGAAATTAAGACACTATTGAAACTGGTAGTTCTGTGCATTCCAAAAAATTAGGGTCAAATTTTCCTTTTGCTTCTACAATTCCTAAATTTCCACAAGCTGAAATTGTCAATGTCTCCTTACCTGTACTTGTCACAAAATCACAGAATTGTTGAGGTCAGAAGGGGCCTCCCAAGATCACCTCATCAAACCCTCCTACACAAAAGGGTCAGCTAGAGCAGATTGCCCAGGACCATGTCCAGTCAGATTTTAAGTACTGCCACAGATGGGAAGCCCCCCAGTCACTCTTAGGGAACCCAGTCTACTTTAGAAAGAAGCCAGATTAGCAACAAGTAAGTATTTGGGCTGTGTGTGAGAAAAACACCATGATTCCTGCAAAAAGATATTCCTAGCAAAGCACAGAACACTTTTAGGAAAAGACTGTTCCAAGTGTACTTGTAAGATAAAGACTCTCTGATCACAGAAAGGTCAGTTCTGGCCTGCACCTGTGAGATCTTTGCTATTTGATCCTCCAGATTCTACCAGCACTGAGTACAGCACGAAATTAAAAGTGTAGAGTACAACTGAAATGATCAAAGGCATACAAATTGGTTTTTTACAGTTTACCAGCACGTTCTTACTTGATGTTCAAAGTTCACACCAAGTTTTTTAACGACAATAGAAGATTTTGTCAACACAGTTACAAGTGAAGCCATGAAAAGTAATATATAAAAAAAGGAAATCCCAGCTCCCCAAGTGCTGCATTTTACTGAACCAGTTAGTTTTCTGTGCTGCATTTATTTGTTTCTCTGCTTCAAGCAGGAAAAACTTATTTTCCAGAGGTGAACAAAGCTTTTTTCTTAAATGCACTACCCAACCTAATGTACTTTAAGACAGCAGAAACAGATTTAGGCACTTACTTAGAAACAGAGGCACAGCCCAGTCTGAGCTTGGGCAGAGCTACAAACCTAAGTTTTCACAGTGTGGTAGTGGCTTAGCTTTCTTGTGCTCTCCCTTATTTCATCTGCATCATTAGTATTATTATTACAAGCATGACTCCCTTGTTAGTGTGGCTCTCAGAAGTAAACTGGTGTCTGATTTTCAGTCCTTTGTCAGAGGGAAGGTTATTTAGGACTGTTATTGTTACCAGTACTGAGTTAGGTGGTTGGCTTACTCATATGTGATGCCTGCTCAAGCTGTAGAACTCTGTGCCACCAAGCTGCACTTTCTCAAACATGTTTGTGAACAGATAGGGGAAATTGTGAGCACCTGATCTTCTACCATAACTTGAAAACCAAATTTTAATTCACAAGAAATACTGCCTGCCTGTCTTTGCTATCCATTGGATTTGTCTGACAACAAGAGGTGAAAGGATTCTGCAACTCTATTGTCTCAACTGCAGGATCTAAGAAAACACTGGCAGGCTCATCAGAGGTTTTATGAGCCTGCAACTCAAAGAGATTAAAAGGAAAAATCTACTGAGATTCTTTCAGGCTACAGAACAACATTAAATAACTATTAGCAGCTCGGTTCAGTAAAGCTTTGCTAGAGCCCTTGCTGGGTCATTCAGAAATCGTAAAAGAGGAAAGGCATTTAGGTTTCACTTGAGGATACAATAAATATTTCTTGGGCTATTTAAGCTGAGTTTTATGGAAAGGGTTGCAAGCAGTAAATGGAAATTTAACCCTTTTCACAGTTTATGATAATAGTAAAAATTGTCGTAATACTTAAAAGGTTTTTTTAGGTCTTTATTAGTCATCCATTCTTAGAATTGATTTTGGGGATTTTTAAAAAATCAAACAATTAAAATGTTTGCCATGTAATGGCAATCAACTACTGTTCATAGTATCTACTCAGCATCAAAGTCATTACAGTACCCAAACCCTGGATGTTTTCACAAGTTATTTCTAAGAGGTTGTTCAATTTTTAAGGAACTACTCAATTAGTTCCTCAATCAGCATTAATTTAAAATAATAATGCTTACTTTAATTTAAAATTATAAAAAAAAAGCCACGTGTTAAGAATTTTCAGAATAAAGCTATGTTGGTTACAAAAATACAAAATAATACTGCTTCACTTGTAGCCAATGCAGATTAGAATGAACTCCAGAGATCTGTGGTACAAGACTGGTTCTCTGGCACTAGCTAGGGGTCAGTCATAAAATCCATGGACAGAGAAAGAAACCACACCTCTGTCACCTAAAGAGTGTAACCTGGTACACTGAAAAGCCTGAAGTAACAGCCCTGTTAAAAGCCTTAATTTGGTATAAAAGCATGTTTTCTAAGAAGGAATTTTCTCAACAAAGAACAACTAAAATGTGCATTATTTTTTGTATTTCTTATAATAAGCTGGTTAAGGTGTTCAGGAGCCATTTCTGCTAGCTAGGAAAAGCATTTGTTTTAGGTTTTTGTCTTGCTTCTCCTACCAATTCTCACAGTGGGTTTGTAAAGTTATTCTTCGGGCATCCTATTTACCAAACCATGTGAAGTATCATGACAGCTAATACAGTATCATCACTTTATTGCTGGAGCAGGAGGGAATGCTGGATGAATGGGAAAGTGCCCATGTCCAGAACAGTCTTTTCAGTTTACTGTAGCAGGAGAGGAATGAGGAAGGAGCGTGGGGAGAAAGAAGTACCTTCTATGTAGCTTGGGTTTTAATTTTCCTAATTTATGACCAGAGCAACTCTGGAATCTCCATCCTTGGAGATATTAAAAAGGTCTGGAGAAGGTCTCAGCAACCCATCTATGTCAACCCATAGGCAATCAGCCTTAGCCCATCCATCAAGCCTCTAACTCACTCTGCAGAGCCTCCCTACCCTCAGACACAGCAACACTTCCACCCAGCTCATTGTCATCTGCAAATTTACCCAGGGTACACACACTCCATCCCCTCATCTGGATCACTGATAAGACATTAAACAGCAGCAGCCCCAGCACTGAGCCCTGGGGAACCACTCCTGATCAGCACCCAACTGGATCCAACTCCACTGACCACAACTTTTTGGGCCCAGCCATCCAACCAGTTTTTAACTCAGCAAAGCATATGCTCATCCAAGCCATGAGCAGCAATTTCTCTAGGAGAATCCTGTGGGAAACACTGTTAAATGCCTTACAAAAGACAAGACAGACAACATCTACAGCCTTTCCCTTATCCAATAAGCAGGTTACCCTGTCATAAAAGGTATCAGGTTTGTCAAACAGTACTTTCATAAATCCATGCTGACTGGACCTGATCACCTGCTTATCCTGTATGTGCTGTATCATAGTGTTTTAACAGTTTGAGGTTTGTCCTTTCCTCTTTAATACTATGGCCTGAAAGCAGAACAAATTAGATCATTATGACACCTTCAGAGAAAAACAGTAGTAAGGCAAAAAAGCACACTCACTTCTTATTCTCCAAGACTCAAACAAAAAGAAAATTAAAACCACAGAGCCCCACAGAATTTCAGCTTCCTCAATTTTCTGCAGTCACTCAATTTCTGAGCCAAGTAATTAAAATGTAGTTAGTGTTACACATGAAGGTACATACAAATAAACAGTCACTGAAATAGGAAGAAGACTACAGAGCAGAGGACTTCCTGCTGCCTGGCAGCCACACACACACACTGGCATCCTTCAGATTCTGCTTCCTAGGCTTTGCAGTCTTACTAACTTGCTGTATTATCTCTCTCATCACTATTCCCCTTAGCTGCTGTCTCAATTCCTTTGTTTCTGTGAGCTTTTACAGCAGTGTCTACGAATTTGTCTAGAATCGTGACTTCAGAAGCAGCTTGACAGGCATTCAAAGAACTAGAATTTATTTCACCATCACTTTGCTGCCAGGGAACATGCTGTAAGGAATGCAGCAACACAGCACATGTGTTACACATGCCTTAGTTTCAAACACCAGGTACTCTGCAAATGGCACCCTCTCTATTAAAATGTATCTTACCCCATTACCATACAATTATTGTATGAACCCTGTGTAAATAAATGTATAATTTGTTTTCATCATTTACTAAGTCTTTTTTACAGGATTGTGAGATGGCTTTTCAAAGAATGTCAAAACTAGTTTATAGTAATGTCCTTAAATTCCATGGGAAAACAAAGCAGCTTATTAAATCTTGATGTAGCACTCAGCTTCGCTGGATTAACCTGACCCAAGCAAAACAGAACTTCATTGTCTGTATTTAAGCTGTAGGTAAAACTCACTGGATACGCAACAGACTTTTAGCTTGATTTGAAATATTTCTTTTTTCCTGTACATGTACAGTTTGAGAAAATGGAAGACACAGCAGATACTACAATGCTAAGGGTACAACAGGATGAAAGCCCCGTGCAGCAGAAATTCCTGTTCTGGCACCACATTCAGGCATTTAAAAAACACGTTTGACATGAAAAATTTATTTGAACTTTATCTTAATACTGTTAACGTAGCAAATTAGCACAAGATCCAATTTCTGTTTCATTCTTTTAAAATATTTATTCAACAGTTCTGTTTTTACCCATCCGCCCTCTCTTCCAAAACCCACGTGAAGTCTGAAACACAAGATTATTTAACTAGAAAACTCATACTAGCTATATACAATTATATATCACTCTTTATATCCTGCAGTGATGCATATCTTCCAGAATGACTAAGCCTTTGTCTCTCCAAGTTCTGGTATCCGCAGCAGCAGGGGAGTTAAAAATCAGCACAAGAGAGAAAGGTCTGATGGTGTGCCAATGTACAATGGAAGAGAATTCAATAACAAGCTGCAGAGACAGTGGGCTTTTATCAGACACATTCAGAAGTGGTGGTGGCTACACGTCAATGCTGGACCAGAGTGTGTTACTGCAGAGTGCCACTGAGTGTTTTCCCCACAGGCAATGCACTATTATTGACTCCCCCCATTAACATGTACGGTGGATATACATTTATTGAAGGTTCTAATGGAAGGCTGAGGGACTCCTATCCTGAGGCCAGAGCAGAAAGACAGCCTATCACTTCATGTAATGGTAGTCCATGTGTGACAGACCTGACCTACATTTCCCCCCTTTCTTTCTCACAACAGCCTGTCACTGTTTTAAGAAGCTATTTTCTGAGAGGTATAAAAAGAAATGCATGCTAGAGCTGCCTAGTTAACGTGTTATATTGGAATATTATTTATAAACCTGCTTTAAAAAAACTGGTTTAGACTACAGAGGAATTATGAAAGCTACCATAATGTACACAACCATAAGGATGTGTGTTAATGATTCTGAAGTATTTGAACAGGAGGTATAAATGGATTAATACCTGCACCTAAGATACAGCAATAAAATTCAGAATAGGACTTAAAATTAAGAAGGGGCTTAATCAAGCTGCCTCAATAAGATATAAAGGGTTAAGTTCTGTAATTAGTATAAATTTCATATTCACTCCAATTATTAGGAATAACTCCCGCTAATGTTTTGTTGGAAGCAATTCAATGTTTTCACTAGCTAATTTATGTCTAGCAAAAGCTCTAAATAATGAATCCACATTTGAAAGTAGGACAGGAGCAAAAGAAACATTTGGTTCAGCAACAAACAGCATTTTAAAATACCATCTAACTACCACTCCCAGACCCTGCTTATTTAAAGAGCTGCTGCCACTACAGCACTCCTTGGCAGGAACCTACCATGCTGCTGCAGGTCATACTCTTTTTTTGTCTCTTCGTTCCCCAGAATTTTCCACGCTTGATCAATTTCGATGAACCTCTGCACGCGCTCCTCCACTTCTCCTGCTGGCACATCTGCCTGCTGTTTGTCTGGATGATACTGCCAATCAAAAAAAAAAAAAAAAATTAAAAAATAGTTGAGGGGAGTGGAAGCAAGGAGGGTGGAAGAGGAGCAATCAATAATGCATTTGATATTCAGTTAAAAGGACAGGGAAAAGGAGAAGGTTTGAGCAAAGGTGCCAAAGGAAGGGAGACAACGATGCTGGGCACAGGAGAAAACTGCCAATTTAATTACACCACTGAAATGGCAACAAAACCACCAGTGGCACAAATGTCACATGTGCACTGACGGCATTTTCTGGATAATTTGCTGATGGGATCGTTGGTCTTATGGACAATTTACCTAGAGAGACTACACAAACAGCAATAGGTACATGCAGAGGACCACAGCACTGGCACAAGAGGAGGTGCTAGCAGCTCGGGTAATACTACACAGAGCTGATTTAAACAATACCCCCACTGTTTAGTTAGGGCTATTATGGGTAAAACAAATGCTGTATTACAAGTACCTAGCTTTTGGTTTTATTATTTAAATGGTATAGAGAACATACATGATGATCAAATAGAATTTATAATACATGTAATTCTACTTTTGAAAATATGCCTCAACATCTTGAATTTCTTTCAGTTCAGTGAATCCATAGCCCTTCCAAATATTTAAAGTCATGGATCACTGGCTGCAAAATTGTGTCATTTTAGTTAAGAAATGGTTATTCAAGGACATGGCTGCAAGTAATCCCATGCTGAATATGAAATAACAATTAAAATGGTAGCATGTTTTCTTTACCATTTGTACTGCAGGTTCTGAGCAGAACTTTTGAACTTTATGGTTCAAATGTCTGAGAAGGAATCCTCAAAGCTCCAATTTCCTGTAGCTTTAACTCATCTCAGTAGTATCTTTTTTGATATTTTAAATTGCTCAATATAAGTGATGGACCAACAGGAAACAGCATTTAAGATGAGAGATGTGTAATATGATCACTCCTATCACCTGTTAACTGTGTTATTAATGCAGATATCCCTACTCTAAAGTTTAAATTGTGGCATTTATACTAACATCAGAAGAAGGTTGAAGATGTATTCCCAATCCAGTTTTCCTTTCTTTATACCTCTACCAAAGTAATTTGCTAACCTAATTCCATTCTTTAAGACAGTCTGGAATTTGTATCACTTTAGAGTATATGATGCTTTTGTACTTGGTGTGAATATTAAAAAATAAACTGATTGATAATGGAAATAGATTAATTCACCTTTTAACTATAACAATCTTGCATATACACACTTGCTGCTCCAATGGTTCTTTTACATGTCATTGTCCTAGAATTATCTCAATAACCACACCAACAGACCTTATGAACTCCCATACCACAAGATCAGCAAATCAAGAAACACAGAGATGACACAGAAAGATCCCTGTCCTTCCAACACTTGTGTAAGTTGCTTGACTTTATGCAATGAATGCAATAGGGTTGATTGATTTCAATCAAATCCAAATTAGCAAGCAGAAAACTTCTGGTTAAATTAATGTACATTTCTTATTGGTGCTCATGAATTCATTTTTCTAAAGGAGTTTAAAGCACCCAGGGAGAATCAACCTAATGTGACTCTCTGGGAGTCTCTGGGTGAAGCATACAGGCATAGGTTTCACACTAAATTTGTAATCTCTTGCTAGGCTGTGGAATACATGATAACTAAATCACTTGATGTAGTCAAACTTATAAAACAAAGTTATAAGTGCTATCATTTACTACTACAGCACAGTTTTTTTCTAAAGAACCATATTTCTTAAAGATTTTTACCTCTGAAACTATCAACAGCCTCATGGAATCACCTTGTTAAAGTAAATTGGCAAGTTTAGCCAAGTTTTGAGTTCCTGGTTTATTTCATTAGGGGATGTGTGCCTATATTTGTATAAGGGATATATTTAAAGGTAGTGATGTGCCTTAAGTTCCTGAGTGAACCAAGTACTTGTGCTTTTGTAGGAACTACATCTAATGACTAAATCTAACCTGTAAATCAGAGTCAGTGATAGATTAAGAACATCTGAAAATAACCTAATATCTCTTAGGATCCTTTTCCCTTTCTCCATGTCAGGCATCTAGTTGTAGCTCTGACAGCTTTATAGTCTGACAGTATTTGTTTCTATCTTTGAGAAACAAGATTTCCAACTAAGTACAAATATGCTTTATTTTGTCTTGGTAAAAGTTACAGGAAACTGGTGTCCACAATCCACACAACACCAGTACCTCCTGGGAAAAGGAATTCAAGCCAAACTTTACAAGTAGACCACTGCTCCATGTCTGGTAAAGCTGCCATTCCTGAGAAATGACACGACTGATTTAAAATTGCAAACAGAAGAGGCAGAAGTCATGAAACTGCAGAGGGTCAGTTGGATTAACATTGCAAAAATGAAAGTGCCCATGGATAAGCATCAGATACAGTGTAAGGTAACAGTAATACACATCAATGACATCCACTTTCAGTGGTAGGAAAGTCAGAGAAATGGCAGCAAGTGGACACGAGTTGGATATTGTGCTGTTCAGAAGAGAAAAAGAATGATGGGGGAAACACTGGAAGCAGCTGGATAAGAGAAATCCAAGCCATTATTTTCAAATATCATTGCCAGACTGATGGCTGGGAATCCAATAGAATGAGACTTTGACCCCTAACTGGAATTGCACATATTAATACCAAACATTTAAAAATAACATTATCAGTATTTGAGGAGTTCGAGCTATTGATTATTGTAGCAAAAGCTCAATACAGAAGAGGCAACATATTCAAATTTCAAAACAGCATTGTCTCCCAGTAAATATATGACCATTTATTTGGTTACTAAGTCTAAACTACTACTTTGTTTTACATTATAATGTGGAATAATTAAAGTTCTTTTAAAGACAAGATAGGCATAAGCAAGCAGAACAGAAAACCTAACACACAGTCTTGCTCTATACAAAGCTTAGCAACACACAAATTGCACTAACAAAAAATGCACAAAACATTACCAGTATGTCCCTCCTAATATAATCAACTGCATCATTTTAACAAAACAAGAACAAAATGTAGGACTTACCATGAACATAAGAATAATCAATATTGGAAATGATGTTTAAAAACATTTCTCATGCTTTACACAACATTTATAAATTATCCACTGTAATTATTATCTACAGGTTAAGCTAATGAGGTCGGGACAAAAACTGTCAAGTGTTCTCATCTGACAGAAGTATTCATAAGTTGATGCAAATTTGTCTGTAGACTACAGAGCTCATCATAACACTTCACATCATATTAAAAGGAAGCTGCAAGACAGTCAACATTAAGAAGAAAAATATTAGCCAGCTATTTTCTATTAAATTTCCAGTTGTAGTCTGCGTTCATCATGTTTACCCTTTTCTTAAGAAAAAAAAAAAAAAAATCTGAGTAAATTTAATGCCAGGCTGTTTTTAGGAGGAAAGTCCTTTGCCTCTGCTGACAATATATGTAGTAAATACCAGTTTTTATTGAGACTTGCCAATAAATCTCACCCTCTGACACAGAGTGTCTGTTCATACTCAGTTTTTGGCTGCTCTGCCACAAATGCCAACAAAGGGACCAATTAATGAAAACTTTCTTGATACATTCCCAGTGGATGAATGGCCGCCTTGCAGAAGGTACCTTGACAACATTCATCTCACACAAGCCAAATGGTTGCTCTGTGGTAGCAATTAAGACACCACCAGCCTTGGCTAGATTTAAACCAACAACCAAATCTGTGTAGATCTGACCAAATGCTCATAGAAAGCTGGAGAAATTAACTGCTAACAAGGGCTGGGTTGGGTCATATAATTGCATCCATTTCTCTAGTTATCTACACACCACGTAGACACATTTTTATTAGGGAAGAAATAACAATTCTTAAAACAAGATTCCTTAATCTGGCCATATAAAGATGATATAATTAAGCTCTAAATATCTAAGAATAACAAAAAATATCTATAAATATCTAAGAAATTAACTCTTCTACATCACTTCAAGAATCAAAATAATACATCAGGCTGATTTCCCTAGATTTGCACTTTTTTATCTCCCCGTCTTCACACAAAGCCAGTGTTCAATCTTTGTGTTGCCACAGCTTTGTAATCAAGTTTGGACAACAAAGTGCAGTGCAGCATCCCTCCTCCTAAAATTATATTTGGATATAGAAAAGAGTTGTGTTGCTTTGATCCAGAAGTGCCCATGAGAATGCTTCATACCACAGCCTGTGAACATCGGAGAGCAGTGGAAAAACCTTGCTTCAGTTGCAAAGTTTATACAGAATCCAGGTTTCTGACAAAGGGTCCCTTTCCTGAAGTCCCTGTCCTCAGGCAATTTGAAGTCTGACTGGTCAAGGACCCAGACCTCAGGATCACTTAAAAAAAAAACAAACCAAGCATCCTGCTTCAACTGGTGTCAGGGCTCAATAAATGTATGTTTACAACTCAAATTATGCTGCATGTATTTCAAGTTCCAGATCAGTTGATAAAGCACCAAAATACAAAGTTGAGCAGTCTTCCTGATGGACACGAACAAAAAAAGGAACCATATGATGCTATTGTAACACCCCAGGAGCTATACAACTACATTAAAAGTTAACACTTTTGCTAACATTATATATATTGTCCTGCTGAATACTTCAAGCTACAAATCCCTTTCAACATGTAATAAAATTAACATGTATTTGGTGTTACCTATACCATGTCTATGAGAGCTATATTTGAGCAATCGAGCACACCATCTCCAAATCATCATTTACTCTGGTTATGGGCAGCATGAGATACAGATCAGAATCTGTGCAAACTCCCTCTTCTGCTTTGGGGTTGAACTCTTTCCTGCAGAATCCAACCTGTGATGGATTAAAATCAGATCACAGATAGAACTATAAAATTGTTTGTTTAACTGGAAGTTGAAATTTTTTTTTTTTTACAACTAAATTTAAGAAAAGCAACCTTCAGCCACCTGTGCTGGTCAAGAAAAAAGGTGACAAACATGCACTTGGCCCCCACCCTGTGGCACTCACTGAAAGGTCACAGGAAGAAGCCATTTTCCAACTATACCAGCTGAAGTAATTAAATTAGGGCAGTAACCACAAATATTTTACAAAAATTTAAATGATGTTTTTAAAAAAAATGTTGGTGGTTTAAGTCAGTAAACAAAGCTTAAATTGTTTAAACTGTTTTAAACATGGAAACATTAAACTTTTATCCTACCTTGGGAGTAAGAGGAACTTCTGAGTGAACAGTACGAATTAAACACCAATGTATTTATATAAATGAATGGGAAAAAATCCTGCTTGTCAGTAACTAAGTAATTCTGGCAATACTAACTTGCCAGAGTTGAAGTGCTCTTCAATTCAAAATTACCTAATTTTCAACTAAAAAACTATTACAAACTAATATGTAATAAAAATACATTTAGGGGGGAGCATGCTCTTAACTTAATTTGCTTGCCATTTTATCACATGAACCATCAGGAAATCTTCCTGTCCTGGTATTTCACAGAATCCCAGAATGTAAGGGCTTGGAAGGGACTTTTCAGGGTCATCAAGTCTAATCCCCCTGCTAGAGCAGGATCCCCTAGAGCTGGTTTGAGACTATTTCTTACTTCTTCAAAACGTAGAAAGAAAACAAAAATAATTTTATTTTATAAAAACTATTTAATCTATTTCTATAATTTTTAGATCATCTTCTACATAAAATACAAAAGACTCCATGGTTTTTAAGAGCAAGACTTACACAAAATGCTGACTTGACACTTTGATACACAATTTCTTCTATTAATGAATCAGTATCCTCAGCTTTCCCCAAGCTAACAGTGCAAAGGGGAGATTTTCAGCAATGAAAGAATGTGGATATTTTCTTTTCTAGCTTTTCCACAGTTTTTTTTCTGCATACAAAGGTCTTGTGTAGGAACTACCCTGAAGCAACATCACACTCCGGGCTCTGTGGCCTACCATGGTTCATCAGGTACTAATTAGATAGCATGTACTGTCAACACTTTCTTGCTGCTCTTCTATTAATTGATCATCCTGCCCAATTAATACAATGCCACACCAGTTCCAAACTCCTTGAGACCCTTACCTGTGAGAAACAAGGATGAAAGGAAAAAAAAACAAACAAACCCTCCAGAAGGCTCACAAGGTAACCCCACTTGTCCAAGATCTGAAGTGGCAATAACACCACGATGCTGAAAGGTTAATTAAGTTCCTACCAACATCCTCCTGAGCTTAAGTTGACTCTTGTTTTCTTAGATTAAAAACCAAACACAGGTATAAAAACACACTTCACATCTAACAGGCTACCTTACATTTAGAAATGGTAAAGGCTGAAAACCTCAACGCAGCCATAAACAACACATTTCTCACCAGAATATTTGCAGTTAATATTATCACTGAGATACAGTGGATCAGAAAACGTGTCATGCAGTGCAGACACTACAGTCTGCTGATCCCACCCATGTATCCAAGAGGCCAAACAATGGCCCTTACAGTCACAGAATGGGAACAACCATCAACCAGCATTTTATAAAACCTGTACAGAAATAAAATAGGGGGGTTCTCTGTTTACTACACTGCGCTAAAGACTGCAGAAGATAAAAAAAAAGAAACAGACGACAAAGCAGCTGCCAAATACAACACACTACTGCCACCTAATGCTTCCCACAAGGTTACATCAAACCCAGCTCATTGTTTCTCAGCACTTCACCAACGCGGCCACAAAGAGACCAGAGCGAAAAGTTCATTATTGTTTTCAAGTATCCATTTCGTATTTCCTCCCCTGCAAATGGAACTGATGGGATAATATCCTTTCTTCTAAAGAAAGGGTTTAACAGGCACTTTTATGCTCAGTGGGCTAAATATGGAACTCGTGTTTCATCTGCAATAATATGAGGAATGTCCTAAGTTCCCTTCACTAGGACACCTTCACCAGATCAGGTTCCACACTTGTTCACATTTTAGTAAGCTATCACCTGTTCAGTAATTGGAAAACTCCAGGGCAAGTATTTGGAAAGGGAAAAAGGGAAGGAAAAAAAAAAAGGAAAAAAAAAGGGGTATGTGTGGGGTGTGGTCTTATCTCAAACCAACACAAATCAAAATTACCTTGAAGATGCTTTTCATATTTCATTTATTTTGCAACAAAGCACTCTCTCTGAAATGTGAAACTTGTTTACTTCCAGGCAAAGAATTATTTCAGGTCTCAGACCTGCCTTCCTAGCCCACAATCAATCTTTTCAGCATGTTCACTCAACTGGCAGAAGTTTAGCAGGGAACATGGAAGTAGCTTGCTTTTTCCACTAGCAAAAAGGAGGAACAGAAAGTGAAGAGTTCCTTGTGACACTCAATCTTTTCATACATATTTAAACCCCTCCAAAGGATGCCTACCCAAAGACAGATGGACAAAAGAGCAAGGAATTTTTCTTCACTCATTGCTTCAATCCATTTCTTCCTTTTTTCCCCCCTAAACACAAACTTTAAGCTTTTTAACAACCTTGTTCTTCCCCTACCTGCTCTTCTTATTTGCTTTGACACCTATTCCAGCCTCTGTTGTCCATCTCCAAGATTATTCCTATTTACAGGAAATGTTCCTCATTAGAGGAAAAATAAGCAAGACACTTTGATTTGCTTCTAATCTCTTACACCTTATCTGTTCTTTGACTTTCTTCTAATACTGCTCAGGGATCCACTAGCTGGTCAAATCTGTGTCCATTCTTCTCCCTTTTTCCACCTTAGTTTGCCACAAACAGAAATTGCTACCCAAGCATCAGTCTGAGCTTGCTGCACAGCATTTGATGCTTGCATGCTTTGCACACATTATTAATCTTTCCTATACCTTCAGGCCAGAGATAACCACTGCTCTATACAACACCCAGCACAGCAGACCTCCAACTTGACACACATAAAAACCACCAGAATGGAAGTATCTCAGATTATATTATTGCTGCTAAAACTGTTATTATAATGAAATATTTACTGGGACTCAAGGTATTCGCAGCAAAGTATCACCCAGACAGCAAGTAAGAGGAAAAAGGAACTTTTCCATATCATTTTAGTTGTTATATTTGTTATCCAATGAACAATTTTTTTTAAAAACCACTCATAGACAACCTATTGCTTGCTATTTGTAAAAGAGACAGAATGAAAAAAAAAAAAAATTAAATGTAAACAGCAATATGCAACAGTTATGCAGATTACACAACTGGCATTCACCAGCAGCTGCACAGTAAAAACACAGGATGATACTATCAACCCAAACTGATAAATTACAGGAGTCCTCTAAAGTAGAATTAAAAAATTAAAAAATAAATTTAAAAAGTCACAGAATAAATTACCCTGTCAAACTTATTAATTTGCATATATATTTTTAAAGTTATCTTGCTTACACATACTTGAAACATCTTCAACCTTCTCTCTGAAGAAAAATTTCAGAGCATCTTATTTCACATTTAAATCACACAGGTTGATAAAATTAATTTCCAATCACAGTTTTGAATGATTCTATTATTCACTGGAAAATCTTAATCTTTTGTTAAGATGGGCATGAAAATGAGATGAAAATCATCTGATAAATCTGAAAAAAGATCCCCTTTTTGGCATCTCCTGCCAAAATCCCCATCTTCTGTGTGCTAGTTTTATATATTTAACCACAGCAGCAGCACTGCAACTATAATTCTGACTGGACTTTTCTACAAGTAAATTTCAACTTCAATGGAAACACAAGTAGCATCAAATTGAAAGTCCCATGACTGCAGAGCTGGTTTTACACTAAGAAGGAAATTATTAAAGTCTGCAGTAAATTATTAAAGTCTAAAGATTACATCTGGTATGACAAGAATCCTTTTCTAATCCAATTGCTTTTGTTGTGATACTGTAGTGTCACGATCCTACTACTTTGACCTTACACTCTTTTATCAGTCTTAACTACTGACACTGGGTCTCCACTTTGCTCAAGGTAGCACTCCATGAATCTGGTACTTAAAGGCACTTCAGCTTCCTCTGCAAGAACAAGTAAGTGCAGATTCTTGTTCAACAGAATTTAAGAACTCTCTCAAGATGAGAAAGACAACTTACTGCTTTGAAAAGGGACATGGACCACCTTCTGCAGCAGCAATAACCACAGAAACCAAAGTATCAAACTCTTAATCCATCTTTAGAAACATCTTCAGAGTCAGCACACACACAAGTTTTGATTTAGTTTTAAAGTTCAGGTATTTACAAAATTGCCAGGGTCACAAGTCTCATCTTCAGCTGCTATTGATTGCTACAATGATACATTATCAAGATGATCCAGGTATTAGACTCACATAAGTACACAAGAATTTAAAAGAAATAAATTTAAGTTCCATTTAATCACAATGAAATTTTATAAATATGAACTTTAACATAAATACTTAGAGGGCAAGGAGAAAAAAACCTCACTAATTAAAAAATGTCACTACTTTTAGGCTAGGTCTGTGCTATGGTCTGTATCAAATTAATAGTGTTCTTAAAGAGGGAACTGATATTATCTGTAGTAAAATAACTCACGTAAACACATGCTGAATGGAAAATAAAAGTACAGCAGAGCAAAATATAGCAAAACAGCAAGTAAATCTATTCACTCAAGTAGGGTGCATAGGCAGAGTTTTATTTGTTACATGTTATTAATGTTTTCCACCATCAACATGTTAGAATATATAAAAACAAGTTATATTTAAAAATTAATCAGCTTTACACTAAGCTGCAGTTAAGAAATCATTCTTACAGACCTATAATTCAATGATTTTTAATTGTGTACTAGTTTGTGTTATTAAGGTCAGCAATGAGATTTAACTACAAACACAGCTATCTTTTGGATGACATATGGCAAGATCTCCAACTCTTTTTAGCTTTGGAAATTTACATCTGCCTGTTCATTCAAGATGCTGAGCATACATGTGTTGACAAACAGAAAATAGCAGATGGCAAAAAGCAAATGCTCAACGTGAAGCACTGGGGATCGTTTGAAGAAGGCTTGGACTCATATTTTTATTTAAAAAGAAGAGCTGTTTTTAAAAATAAATTCCACCTTGTTTGATGCTAACATCTGTGAAAAAAAATATTCAAAATTAGAGCTTGAATGTAATATTAATTGCCATTGGTATCCAAGAGGCAAGTTGCTTTGTAAACTTTTGGATGTTAAGATAATTATGACAGTGCAATTCTTCAGAAGGTTAATTTCTGCTGCTACACATAAGGCAGAAAACTTTCTGTACTGACCATAAAATTTGCCACAAAACCTTTTAATAGGTGCTCAGCTGCTATCCCAGCTTCTAAACTGGAATTACTCCAATAACTGACAAGTATCACAGTACATGAAAACACCTGCACACAGACCTTTTGTCTGCCCACACCAATAGTACAACTACTATTTTCTACCCCCTCTGTCTCCAACAAAATCTTTAGAAAACCAATATAAGCACTTGGTCAGTTTGGATTTACTCAGAGAGAGTATTTTTTGTGTTAACATGCCAAGGCAGAGTACAGGAGAAATTAAGAGAATTCACAGGACATCAAAACTTCACACATGACCAAAAACGTGACCCCACAATAGGCACTAGAAACTTTAAAATAAAATGTATAATAAGTTATTTACCTCCCATACATTTTCAATTCCATTACTGCAGACTATGAGGAAGAATTCACTTTTGCTCTTTGCATTTGGTCTTTACATAAAGGCTGCATTGAGCAGTGTAACTGCACACATGATAATAATAAACACAAGTATCAATTACCAAGTTTCATGACTATTTGCTACATACAGTGATCTTTTTTTACTTGTGTGCCTGATTACCCAGCACCTGATGAACAAATACTGTTTGGTTCATTCATGGATGTTCAGCAAAGCTGGGAGACAGGCCTGTGTTTTAGAACCAAACCATGACAATGGTTTTACCTCCTTGTAAAATATAATGACAACTCATCAACTCCAGATGTTTTTTCGAACTTAAATCAGCATCAGTGAACTGACACTCTGGACACAGAGTCATTAATCATATTAATGCAAAGACATGTAAAAGCAAAACCAGCAATTATCTTAGTGGTTTATAAATTCTATTTTTACACATTTTAAATAACAAAACCCATACTTACTAATAAAGCAAGTTTTTGGTACTTCCGTTTCAGTTCTGCTGGACTGTCTGATGGTTCTGCACCCAGGATTTTGTACAAGTCCTTCTGTGTAATCCTTTCAAAGGCCATAGCTTTGAAAATATCTTATCATCACTGTGTAAGGAAATTAAATAACTATAATTACTGTTTGAAAGAGAAACAGTTAAGCAAAAATTAGCGTATTAAAAATGTACACTTTCTGATTCAATACTGATTCATGTATTAACTACATGAAAAAAAGCCTAAGTACATGTGAGTGCAACATGTTGGCAATCCAGGAATGATACACGTGCAAGAAAAGGAAAAGGTTTTGGCTTGGGTTTTGCCCCATGACATCCATGGGATGGCCCCTGCCTGGTAAGAAGGGTTCACTTTTTAAAAATCGACTCAGAGAAGTATATAAAAACAAACTAACAAAAAACCAACAGAAGCATATAAAGTTATCACAGGTCCCCAGGTACAACCTAACTTTCTGGGTGCTTTTACTTTTCGGCTATTATCAAGCTGATGACAAAAATGAAGAAGACAGGAGAAGAAAATGTCAGGATGAGCACAGGAGCCTCAAGCCCCTCCTCAGGTACTGAAATTCCAAGGCCGCAGTAGCTGATTTACCAGGAACTTTCTGATGAGCAATAACCCTGTCTGCCAGCAGGGCAGAGCCCGCCAGGTTTCATCCATCGTTTTATTGCCCAAAAGATGAAAAGGGATTTATTATTTTTTTCCATTCCAGCACAACAACCGCGTTCTGGTGACCACCGACCTCGTTCAGACTCAATCCTTTTCCCACAGAAGAAAAACACATTTTTTTGTAAAACTATCTCCACCCGTCTTTCCCCACGCCCTCCCCGTGGGAAGCGTCACGCAGCCGGCCTGCCCGCCCCGCACTTCCACACCTCCTCCTCTGTCCCTGGGGAACCCACGCGGGGTTTTACCCACACGCAAAGCCTCACCCGGGGCCGCGCTCTTTCGACGCAGCCCTGGTCCGGGCGGTGGCTGAGGCACAGCGGACCCATCCCGAGACCGACTCGGGACACGGGATACGGGACACGGGGCCAGTACGCACAGATCGCGGCAGCGACAGCAGCAAGGCCGCCAGAGCAGGAACGCGAGGACCTGGCCTCTCCGCACCCCTTAACGCCAACAGACGGCGGCGTGAGAACCCCACCTCCCCGCACCCAAAACCCCCGCGGAGAGCACCCAGCCAGCACCCACCTGCCCCGCACGGCCCCGCACCGCCGACCCCCGAAGGAGGAGGTGCGTGCCCTGGATAAGTCCATCCGGCAGGAAACCGAACCTCTGCGTAGCTCCCTATGGCGGCGGAGAGCTGCGCATTGGACCGCTTCGCCTGTTTCCGCCCGAGCAGTAATAGCGCTAGCACCGGTAGGAAGAGGAACTGCTGCAGCGGCCTGACGCTGTCTCCATGGCAACACGGTTTGGGAGTGACGGAACCGCTGCCCTCAAGCGCTCCGGCCCGGTCCGGCGCGAGCAGGATCACCTTTTCACCTTTTCACCCCCACTTTCCCCCTCAGTCTTCAGCCGCGAGAAGACACCGGGATCCACCTCGCCCTCTCTCGCTCACTACGCGATGGTCGGGACCTCCCGACACCCCCTCTCCTCTCAGGGGCTCCACCTCCGGGTGCGGGGATACCCGCGGCGCACCGGGTCCGTTTTGCCACCCCTTTTAGCAGGCTTCTCCCCCATCGCCCCGAGGGAAAGCTCAGGTCTCCACAGGCCGTCGGATTCCTTCTGCTCAGCTGCGCCGGGCTGCGGGTGTCTGGGGAGAAAAGCGCAGGCATCCCGGTGATCATCCCGCATCCTTATCCCGCATGCTTATCCCGCATCCTCACCGCCTCCCTTGGAAGTTGTTCCCACCCTGTGAGCTGAGCAAGATGATGCCGGCTTGCTAGGAAGCACGTTCCCTAAAGGGGAATTATTTCACTGGAATAACTGAATCACAGATGAGATGTGTTCCGTGTGGCTCGTTCACGTAGTCCCTTCCGAAATGAGAATTTCCCTCTCAGGCAAAGGTCTCAGTATGACTGCAGGAGTTACCACCACACAATTTGACATTTTAATAGATGCTTTATTTAAAATTGTCACATAGTGTAGTGTCTTATAGGAGTAGAGCTAGACAGCTAACTCAAAAGAATGGTCTAAGTGAAAATTCTGAATTCTGTCTCTAGGGAACAATTTTTTTTTGTCTGTGCAAGATAAAATAACTTCTTCAGCCTTGAAGAATGCTTGTCTTCTTTTTAAAAATCCTTGCAAGAGTTAGGATTAAGTAAAAATTATTTTTTTCCCCCTTTTTTAAAAAGGAAGATGTCAGAGATCTGAATGCTCAGTTCTTCCAGAATTTGTTTTAATTGGGTCAGACTTGTCAACAGTCAAGAGAATAACAAAGTTTTATCTCCCAGGAGATGTGGATATGATAGACTAAATGTCATAATGATGTGAACAAATGAGATGTAACATGCACTGAAAATATATGTTTTCCATTAAATTTCCACAAAAATGATTGGAAATGTCTTGGGAATTATTTAAGCAATTTACAATATTGTTTAAAAAGGTACATCTGGGCACACTGAGTACAGTCTTTTGTCGTTCATTAGCAATGTATTTAATGAGGGTTTTTTTAAGTGATAGATAGTTAAGGTAACAGACAAGTGACAGATTGTTTGTCTTCAACGTTTTCCCTATTTCAGGCCCATTACAAAGCAATTAGAAATCTGACAGCATTTTTACTCTGCATTACTGATCATCTAAAGTGATGAGAAATGAGAGGTGATGAATATTAATTGTATATTTTCATATGATTATCATAAATTATTACCTTGTCTAGTGTGCTGCAGGTGGAGTAAAATCAATGGATGAAATATCAGGCAAACATGATAATTTGAAAGACTTCGTGACTTAGTTTTTGTCTTTAAAGTGCAGTGTCAATCAGTCTAAACCAGGCCTAGATTATAACAGAGGGAAAGACAAAGATACTCATACCTTTCCTTGCTTTGCTACCACTGAACTACATGGCATTTAATCTTCTGCCCCGTGACAAATTCTGCATTTTTGGCAGCCTGCCATATTTACACTGGAGCTGTATCTATGCCTGTCCAACTTTTCCCCATAAATATTTAGTTAATGTTTGAGCATTAGAACAATACTAAAAGCGTTGCACGTGGCTGAACCAAGAACCAGCTGTTCTCATCTTTTTTTCACCTACTCTGTACATATGCATTGAAACATATTCCTTCATTCCCTTGTGTTTTATTGTCAGGTAACCTTTGCTTCTACCAAAACTGAGGAGTGTTCATATAACTGGCTTATTTAAAGTATAGACTTTTATTAGAGTTTGTTCTGAAGATACAGACATCAATAATAAACATCCATAATGAATAGATGTTACAATATCTTACTTGGTTCCACACTTTTGTAAGTCTTTGTGACACTCTTATGTCATTGTTCTTGAAAGTTCAAGGGATGTCATCCACTCCTTTTCAGATAGGGAGGAACACATGCTGCTAACCATGTGTATAAAGCCACATGTTATGTCATATTTCTTCTTTTTTAAGTTCCTGTAGAGACCAAGCTTTATTCTGATGCACTTAAACCAGATATTCAGATTTTTGAAAACCCTTATCAGAAACAGCCATGTTTAGTGTCCCATTAGTTACTTGCTGATGCATACTGCAATCTACACAGAGGCAGTGGAGCAACAAGTGTGGTGTCTGTAAAGCCTGCAATGGAACAGATTGACAGGATCTCACAGTTTATGTTAAAATCAGCTTCTTAAGAAAAGTAATGATGAAATTAAATATTTAGTTCTGGTATTTCGATAATTAATTTTATTTTAATTGGCTTTTCCCAAAATAATTGGACATATCTGCATATATTTGTTGAAGAGGAGCACTGGATTAATTGGCATTTTGCTTATTTTCTTGAGAAATACAGTTTATAATTTATCACACTTTTCATTAACATTTCTTCATGATGTGGAATCTTTGAAAGACTGAAGCATTTTCCAAGTCCAGTCACAAGTAGTAAAATACCTTTTAGCATCACAGGAAATAATATAGTTGCTGTACTTCAAATACCATTTCATTATTTTTCTGTATTTTAGCAATACAGTTGGCTTTTTTTAGCTCACAGAATGATTTGTTTAAACAACATTACCATATTGTTACTTTAGTGCTGATGTTATTGCAGGTGTTCATTGTCCATTGATATTTCAGGCCTGTTGTGCTTGGTATTGTACACACATATTGTAAAAAAAATAATATGACAAAAAAAAAAATCTATTAAACATAAGATCTAGAAGAAAGAGAAATTCAAGGAATCTGGGAGGGCAATGAAACAGCAACCTATTTTAACCTAACTAGTGAAATGTATCCATTTGTATCATTACAAGGTTTTGTAGCTGTTTTCAATGAATGGGTTGTTTAAAGTTTGTTATGGTGAATGACACCACATGGTGGTATGTTTGTGTTTTGTAGACTCTGAAAATAATAATATTTACCTCAAACACAAACATGTTTTTGAGAAATACACAACAGGGCTCCAGGGCATATACACATCTTCGTGCACTGAAGAAATGGATGTGCTGTTGTGCTTTATATTAAGCAACTGTGGAAGTATTTGCAGGAATTGGCTCTTCAGATGTAAAGCCGAGCTTCAGGTTTGCCTGGGTGTTTGCTGTGACTGTAGTTGTGCTGGCTGTTGGTGAGTGCTACACTGTTCCAGCCATCACCCCCAACTCTTTGTCTCTGAAAAACAGCACGGCCGACTGTGTAAATTGTATGGTCATTAAATAAAAGCTATCTGAATGTTGATGTTATATGAGTGTTGATGTTATATAATGTCGATGTCATATTAAAGCAAGCTCTTGCTCTAAGGGCTGGCTCCCTTTGTCAGTTTTTGCAGCAACACTGAAAATGGTTCAAATTATTTTCAAAAATTTTTTAAATTTTGTCTTTATTTAAAATTTTGTTTCCTCCAGTGGTTGTGAATCATTCTATCTGGATCCATCTGTAGTTGACGTAGTGGTCCTGAAATCTGTAAGATAATTTCTTATGTTCTCACCTGTTCTTACGTGTCTTGGGCTCTTCAGATCTGAATTCTTTTCTCTTTGGTCTGACAGCAAACTCGTCACTGATTCACGGTGTTAATAACTGGTCAGAGGGCTGATGATATTTTCTCACCAAAGAGAGAGTCAGAATGATTGGGAAGGACAAGACACTGCACGGATACCTTCTTGAAGGGAAGACGTGGCCAGAGCCTACGGAGGGATCGGCTGCTCCCTGTGGGCTGAGGAGCCGCGGGCCTGGTCTGAGGGAGGCTTTGCAAGGGCTGGGGACAACCAGAGCCAGAGACACCAGGCAAGGCTGGGGTGATGGGGCAGAGCCAGGCAGATGAGGTAAGGCAGGGGCAGCACCACGTCTGGTGGCAGGGTCAGATTTTCCCAGGCTAAGGCGGGAAATCACCCCTTGGGCCTGGGCGCAGCTCGGAGGGGCCCGTGGCCGAGCAGGGGTTGGGGCGCGGCGGCGCCTCAGGCGAGCACCAGAGCTTCGGGGTAGAGGCAGCTCCCTCAGAGGGAACCAGGCTGGGCTGGGGATGCCCTGCAGAGCTGTCTGGCAGCTCCCCATGGTCACCAGAGGGAAGGAGGGGCAGCCCTCAGCTGTGCCATCTCTAAGCTGGCCCTGAGCCCAGCAGCCAAATCCCCAGGAAGGGGGGGGCCTTGCAGCCATCTCTGATCCCGAGGTGCTGCCGCCCTTTTTTCTCTGCTTCACAGAGGAGCAGATGGCAGCCTGGTTAACTCTGCAAGTATAGTGGCACCCAAGTTTCCAACTTCTGCAGCTTTTATTTACCTTGTTTTCTACTCAGCTTGTAAAGCTATGCTATGAGGACCCAATTACCAGTTTCTTTGTGAGTGCTGATTTCGGTAAAGGGAATCTCTGTTCTCATTATTTGCCTTCATTTCTTTTCTGTTGTGTGGCAGCTTCACCCCTTGGGCCTTGAGTAGATTTTGTCTGTTCCAGACACTGAAAGAAAATCCATTTCTTTGTCATTCGGGGTGAGGCAGCAGAGTTGTTTCAGGTGCTGTCTAGTTTTTTTGCTCAGTAAGGACAGTAAAAGCTGTCAAATTATTGTGTTGCCCAAAACCAATTTTTAAAACATTTTCTTCTGTGTTAGCTACCAATTGCCTAACTGACCAGCAGAGTTTCTTTTACTCTTTTTAGCATACTGGAGAAAAAGTCTGTCATGGCCAGAGGTCTGTGGGATGCCAGAGTTTCTGTGGGGAAGTGACAGAGAAAGGAGAAGCAGTTTCTTTCTATTCATCAGCTCAAGAGATCCAGTATAAAATTTTCATTCAAGCCTTTGGCAAAATTCCCAAAAATTTCAGTGGAACATGAGTTTCACACACAGCCTGTACTTATTAGGTTATTACTCAGGGTGTAGTCATTTAGAATAGATTGTAGTTTTCTGATAGCCTGTAATTGGAAAGAGTACTAGGAGAAAGGGAGAAGATTTGGCTTTCCTAATAAAAGGAAAACAATCATCACTTTTCCTTTCCAGCTGCAGTAGAGGTTGAGAACAGTTTAGTTGGCTTAGCAGGTGTGAGGTTTGAAGCATTATTTATTGAAGAAGATCCTTGCCAAAGTGAGTATGTGCATAAAGCTGCCCTTTGTTGGGTAAGTTATTATGAAGGCAGTTTCCCAAACATACTAAATTTACTAAACTCTTAGGCTTTGTTTTTTAAGATATGAATTATGTTTACTGTGATTTTCCTCTATAATAAAATTAAATTTAATTTTTTTTGTATATCTTATGATGATGCTAATGCAGGTCTGTGCCAGGGCTATAATATGCAAGACATGATCTCATCTACCAATATAAAGATTTATTAATATGATTATCTGGAGCATGCATGCATGTAGTGCAATGATAACATAAGTGCAAACAAATATAAAAAAATATGTGGTAGCTGGAGGAAAATCATTCAACAATGCAAACAGATAATAAATAAATATAAGATTGGCCTAACTATTCTACTGTGGTTAAGATCGGATATTACTATTATTTTAATTTTAATACCTTTGTTGGATAAATAAAATGACTTCGCTATGCAGTTGATTTTCTTGAGGAATCCAAAATGGCGTACAAGTACAAAAATAAAGATAATAAGATAAATCTAAATACATGAATTAAAACAGAAAAATGTTAAAATAAATCACTGGATCTTTTGAACAAGTATTGAAAAAAAAAAAAGAAAGATTATATGCTTGTCAAATATGCAGTTTAAATAAATAATTTAGGTGAAAATGGATGACTAGGTACAACAGAAAGACGACCAAATAATGAAGGGCTAAAGGGTGGTTGTTACATCTGATGTTCTTCATTGTATATTGTAAGTAATTGCTATCCATAAAAAATTCCATAGCTTCTGTATAAGAAAAAGAGACAATTTGACAGGCAACAGGACCAGTAAGTGACAGCAAGTACAGATCCTTGGCAACCGTCATTATCCTGCTGTTGAATTCACATCCGAAGCTGTGTGGTAACTTTGACCTGTATAGCTGTTACTGAACCAACTTTTGTTAAACTAAGTTTTCACTTATGGAAAGGGTATCAGCCATGTGCAGATTTATGTGTCAGAAAACCCTATGGACTCTTTGATAGTCTTTAGTATTCTGTTTTCTAGTTATGTTAAAATATTGAAGGGAAGCAAAGCTATGGACAACTTCTATTTGCCTGCAATCACCTGCAATCAGCAATGGTATCAAGAACTTCAAGGCTTCAGGGTCGTTCTACACATCAAACAAAATCAGTTCAGAGTTGTGTTAGAGTATTAGACTTATAGAAAGCTAAAAATGAAGTAGTGCAGACAATTTCTCCCTTATATCACCATCCAAGAAAAACAGACCTGAAAATGTTCCCACAGGTCAACTAAGGTAATCAAAGCTCATCTCCATTGCTTTTAATCATGATTGCTGCAGTGCAGTCACCTTGTAATAAAGGTTCACTTGGTATTCTAAAGCAGACCTTGCTAATTTTTACTAAGATTTCTTGACCTAACAATTTCTCAGAGTATATCCTTTTTAAAATAATATTGATTGCATCAAACGTTTCTCAAAGCCAAATAAATTCACAACAAGCAATGCACCCCAGTTTGCTTATAAAATGTTTAATAGACTTAACAGAGGGATAGGTAACATCCATTAAGCTGACCCTCTGTAAAGAAGAATGAGATTCTCCATAGTTAATCCAAAATGAATTGATTCTGTCTGGAAAATTCAAGTGAACAATTGGATTTTGCAATGTACCATAAAGGTGATTAAATTGAAGGGCCGGTGAACAAAAGTGTACTTTGGTGTGTTTAATTTAGATCTCCTCATCAGAAGCTTTTTGGTTTTGTGTCTTCTGTTTTGAGTAGGGAAATTGTCAGCTGAGACAAACATAGATGCTTATGGTTATCATAGGATCCTCTTGCTCTTGTGAAGCTGTAACCTCAAATAGAATACAAATGGCTCTAAATTTATTTTTTTTAATGTTTTCTGAAAGTGCTTTATTCAAAACCATTCAAGTATTTGTCATTGCTGATTTTGTATGACTATACATATATTTCAATATACCTGGAAAAATTTCCCACTAAAGTGGGAGAGAAAGTTAAATTTTAGGCCTTGAACCAGCTTTAATTTCTGCATGGAAACCTCTTGTTGCAGACTAGGACAGAGACAGCATGTCAGAAATATTCTTGCTGATGTATGGTATTTTGTTATAAATCTGCTTTCCATTCCCTTTATATTTTCATTTAAAAAATATTCTTACTGTGGTATCATTCAGTTGTTCTTTGTGGTCTGAGCCTTTTAAAATACTAATATGATTTTTTTTACTATTACTTTTACTTAATTTTATTCTGGCAGTTGCATTAAATATATTTTCCTATCTGGGAAAAAGAAACAATTAACAATAAGCTCCACTCTGCAGTCGCTGTACAGGCATAATTGCTGTCAACTTGATTGAAATTTTGCCTGAGAAAAGACTGTCATTAGTTCTTACTTTTTAAACTAGAACCAATAAACTGCATACCTGCACTGTAAGAAATCTTAGAAGTTTACTCAGAATCAACTTTTTTTTCTCTATTTGTTTGTGCTGATAGATTTTGAAAAATACTTGTAAAATTAGGTGGTTCATATTCTTGCGAATAATCTTAAGGTATTTCCTAAAATGACTTCATAGTGGAGTTAAGCACTGCTTTTCAAGTATTCTAGAAGTTCTGAATAAACTCAGTTTAGGACAGATCAAGTCTTTTATGCTTATAACAGTCAAATTTCTCTATTTTCTGTATTTATAACTTAAGTGCTGTGAACTAAATTTGTACACTGTGAATAATTTTAATGGCCATAATTCAGATTGTCTTTCACACAATTATTATGAAAGGTCTAAAATAAACAAAGAAAGAAAGAAACAAACAAACAAAACAAAAAACCCAAACCCAAACTCTAAAACCCCCCAGGTCTCTTGGATTGTTTCTTTAATATCCTAAACTGTATTCTTTTTCAAAAGAATTAAGAGTTCTGTCTCAAAACTCTGGAATGTCCAGAGGGCATTTGAATTACCCAAAGTTACTAAACAGCAGCCAAATGTAATCAAGTCATAGCTTACAAAACAGCACATAAAGGTCTTTGCTATAGTTTCTGTGTCTTTAATTAAGCCATTAACCTCTAATAATAGTTTTTTCTTGCATGGATAAAGTTTATTTGTAACTTGTGCTTCAGACCCTAACAGAAATCTTTTTTTCCCCTTAAAATAAACATATATGGAACTTCTCATTCTTTTTACACTATTCCTAACATAGATGATTGTTAGAAGTATTATAAATGCTAAGTGAAGTAAGTTACAGCATAATGTACAACATTATTTGACATCAAAAGGCAAGAGCACATTACTTTTAATCCAGTCTTCTTAAAGGTTATGTCTCTGATCTTGTGATTTCAAGTAATAAACAGTAATAATAAACTATATAGTATAATAAAACTATATATATGTAGCCTAATAAAATACTAAATGGCTTGTAGAGCAGGTCCTGTGATAGGTGAATTAGTTGAGAGTGAATTTTTTATGTCCAGTTTTATTTTTTCTGCCTAGATACTGCCCATAAAATTAGTATGTTTGAAATCAGTATTGCTTACCTCTTGCATTCATTTAGCTGCTGGAGGAGTGCTCTGAAAAGCTGAAGCTGAACATGGCTGCACAATGAGTGTTCTTGGCAGACAGCACTGAAGCACTAGAACCTAAAGACATACCCCATGATGCTGACATTTATATTTCAACTGGAGAGGCCTTTTTAGATCCATTCAAAAAAATAAAAGGTAAAGAAACCAAAACAAAACTGAGAACCCCCAGCAAATGCTGAAGGGGTGCAATTAAAAGTTATTTTTATCCTGTCTTTTTGCATGGTTTAACAAAACTAATGTTTACTCATTTACAGCTCAGTAAGAGGATAATGTGCTTAATGAAAGAAAAATCTACTGACAGCCACGTTTATTGCCCTTCATTAGCATTGGTACTTAATTTAATATAGATCTGAATAGACATTAGGGAGCCTGCAGGAGGTTAAATGGTGAAAATGTAAAGAGATTATTGAATTTACTGTTTAGTTTCAGTGACATCAAACAGACATCATTAATTAGGCTTATTCTAGTAGTAAAAATAATCCAGAGTGTGGATTCATTGATGTCACCATTTGAAATTTTTGAAAGCTTAATACAGCAATATGGAATATCTACTTTACTATGCTTTAATAATTTTAGATTGCTTGATAAGACCATTATTAAAATTTTTATTTTATCCTTCTCATTCCTTTACCAAACTGGTAATTATGTTCTATATTCCAAGGGCAAAAAACTAGTGATTCCTTTACAGTGAGAATGTGAATGTACATGTTTTTCTTTTTCCTGTTTTAAGTACCTTGAGAGGTTTCTGCAGCAAATTTGTGGTAAAATTTTATAACATTAGATTAAGAAGGGTTTACTATCAGATTCAAGATACTAGTTGAGTATTTTATGAAATTATTAATTCATCTGGCATTTATGATACAGTAGTTTTAATGAATATAAGCTAATGTATTATAAGGAGCAAAATAATGATTGAGGTAGTGTGTTTGTAGGTAGGGATCTTCAATCTCAATGCATAATTCCAATCAGAAATGCAAGTAAGATATATTTAACATTATGTGAAACATTCCAGTTTGTGTAATCTTGTAGTAGTGAAATGCGTGATACATTTTTTAAAGTTTAGAGATCGCTAAGAAGGAAAACAAAAGACAAATCATTCAGCTAGTATGCATATTTTGTATATGTCTTGTATATATTTTATGTGAATATTTCTTTACACTTTTTGGTCATTTTTTTCCTTATATATTTTCTTTAGTAACAGACCTCATGTTACTTTTCTTCATCGTTTTTAAATAGCATTTTTTATGTTTTAGGAGGCATACTTTAGTGTTAAATTTTAAATTCTGGATTTCAAAATATTCAAACAATCTTTCAAGAAATCTGTTACAGATTAATATTACTTAGTTCAAATACATTTCAAGAAGGTATCTATTTAGTACTCATTACAGGCTATTTGCCTGAGAAATTGACTAGTGTATGGCTCTCTCTATACACACAAAAATCTAATATTTACTGGTAGTGCCTGTATGATGGCCAGTAATTGAATTTTTGGATATTCCTGAGGTATTAATGAATGAAACTTTTGTTAGAAATCCTGTGTCTTCCAAGATCAATTTTATATATGGTAAGCTGTTGTTAATAACATAAAAATTATTCTGAGTAGGATACAGGTGATCCATTCTCTAAAAAGGCTGTAATGGATGGCCTGGATATTCAGTAAAAGGCACAGATCTTTCTGTTTATTCTTGAAAAAGTGCATGATGAAACTGCTCAGTGAGCAGTATGAATCATTTATATATCCTACTATTGCAGTATTTTTATATGAGTATCACTGTAATTTGTTACAAATTCTTAACTGGTGCTTTTAGTTTCTTAAAGCATCTGATTTGAGTGTTATGATAGATTTTCAAATTAATTAAGCAGGTCTTTTTTTATTTCTCTCATTTTCCTCTCGGAAGCCAAGTCCAAAACAAAAACTTCTGTGCTTTGTCTGCATATCTTTGGCTGTGTTTCATCGTGACATGCACTGCTGTTCTTTTAGCACCAAGATGTTGGCACACATTACTGAAAATTTCACACCATCTCTTGCTGGATCAGCAAGCTTAACCTACCAAAATCTGGTGTTGTTGAATGGTTTTTGACTGATAATCAATCTTTTTGCTGCTCGACAGTTGTTGCTGGGACACAGACTAGAGCAGGTGGCAGATGTGCCTTGTCTTTTGAGAAAAGAAAGAGTAGGTGAGCTTGGGCACAGAGTAACATATTGTGTGTCCATTAAAAGGCTAAGTATAACAGGAAAAAAAGTCACTGCTATAAGTAGAAAGCCTCCCATACCAGAAAACAGACCTTTTTACACCCTTGTTTACAAGCTTAATCGAACAGGAGAATGACAGTTAATTATGTAGATTTCCACATGCTCAAACATCAGAACTGGTGTTAAAAATATTCATAAAATCTTTGTAAAACATTCCATAGTCTGCTTTTGCCTGTATTTTACTTATCTTTGGTATGAATGACAATGCATACATTTTAAAAAAGCTACAACATACTGCACATAGGTTTTAGAGATGCATAAAGATATAGGCAGTATGTATTTTGTATTTTATTTCTCTAGTTCAAGACTGGGAAGAGAGCACATTGTGTGACTTGTCAAGATAAACATACTGTTGGTGCATTTGAGTCCTTAACTCATAGATATCAGTAGCAAATGTACAGGAATGGAAGCTGTAGCCCTGCAAATACATACAAGTGAGCCCACAGGAATTAGAGAGGCTTTTTACATGTGTAGTAATTATGTAATATTTCCTCCTTTAGATTTCTCTCTTAGCAAGCTCTATCTCTTCCTTTGGCACCAGAAGCAAAGGTCCATAGTGTTCCCTCAAGAGCTACCACAGCAGATTTTGATAAATACCTTTTTCCACATATAGATTTTCCAGTATAGAGAGACTTTTGTTGATGGCACAATAACTATAGCAAATGTATGTTGCCAGGCTTTGCTTTTACTCCTTAGGCTTCACAGTTTGTTTAAGAAATAGGAGGAATCTTTGCAGTATACTTCAGCTTGATGATGTTACAAAGTGACCAGATACTTGTTTTCTGGAAGCAGCCAATAGGCTGTGCAGAAGCATAGGAGTATTTGGGTTGGAAAAGACCTTTAAGATCATCAAGCCCAGCCATTAACTTAGCACTGCCAAGTCCATCACTAAACCATGTCCCTAAGCAGTAAGTTTAGATGTCTTTTAAATGCCTCCAGGGATGGTGAGTCAGCCTCTTCCCTGGGCAGCCTATTCTAATGCTTTAGATCCCTCTCAGTGGACAGTATTTTTTCTAATATCTAATCTAAACATTCCCTAGCACAATTTAAGGTCATTTCCTCTTGTTCTATCACTTGTTACTTGGGAGAAGGGACTAACACCTCCTTACTGCTTTCAGGTAATTGCAGGAAGTGATTAGGTCTCCCCTCAGCCTCCTTTTCTCCAAACAAAATAACCCCAGCTCCCTCAGCTGCTCCTCCTAAGACTTCTGTGGGCCCTTTACTGCCTTCGTAGCCCTTCTTTGGACACACTCCAGGACCTCAGTGTTCTTCTTGTACTTGAGAGGTCCAGTGAGAGATGACAAAAAATTATAATACATTTACATACGTAGACACACACATATATCTTAATAAACCAAGTAAAGCAAATTGGTCAGGGCTGAAAAATCAGCAGAGGGAATAGTTTTTTCAAGAACAGTTGGGTATTTTTTTTTTTTTACAATTAGAAAGCTATAACTGAAAATTTACTTAAGCATAAACATAATTGATCAAATGGGATTTTTTTAGATAACCAGGCCAGATTTTTTAGATACTTATAATAGATATCATTAATATTTGATAACATTTGATAGCAATGATATTTAGATATCACTGTTTAGGTACCTATTATGATATGCTGCTAAACAGGCATGACTAAACCCTTTGTATACAGTTTTCACTTTTTCCTAAAGAGAACAGATTTAATGAAATTATAGCATCTACTGTATTCCATATATATATATATACATATATATGTACAAAATGCCCTATTTGGTACCCTTTTATTACAGTTTCTCTAAAAACTATGTTTTGTATTGAACTTTTTTTAAGGACATCAAAGAGTAAGATAATGTCTTAGTAAGTTTGGTGTTAGTACTGTGTTTTGGGGGGGCACAGACTCTGATGCCTTATGCAGTCATTCATGTATTAACTGTTATTTCCCAAAGTAAAATGTAATTTTCTTTTTTAAAAGGAAATATGGCTTTTGCAAGGTAAATTCTGTATTTCATATTCCTGTCACACAAAATATAGTTTCAAAGAGTAATCATTAGTTGATGAAGCTAAGTTTTAATTATTGATTTGTGAAAAGACACTTATATGCTTTTCACAACCCGGGGACCTTCTTTAGTGTAAAAGGACACTAATACCATGACCTATTTTCCTGAAGAGTTCACAGAAAAGTTCAGGGCAAGGAGATGAAACATGTTGATTGGCAGAGAAGATGGGATGTTTGTAATTTTAATCAAATTTAGAATTAAGACATACTTCAAATAATATGTCAGACTAGGAGTGTTAGTGGGTTGAAAATCTAATGACAACAGCTGTCATTGTTAGTTAAATATAGCCCATTGTGCCTGTGGCAGCAAGTGATGACATTTCAGAACATGCAGAAACAAAAAACTTCCAAGTATTTAAAGAAAAGGGAGTGACTACAAACTTAGATAATCACAGGAATGTGACCTGGGCATAATATGTTTCCCAAATACAGAGGCATCTGTAATTTGGACAGAGGACATAATTAAATACAGCACTTTGTGTTGTTACTACTACAGTGTTTTAATTTTAGGAAACTGGGGCCTGTCTTCCTATTCCATAAATATATATCAGGGAGTTTCATATTTATCACATGAACACTTAAATATGTAAGATATCTCTCAGATTCATGTCTCTGTTACTGTTCTGCCCTAAATTTTCAGAATCTTAAAAAGTGGGAACTGAAAATTATATCCTATTTTTTAAATAGATTGAAGTATTTTTTCAGACTAGGTTTTGGATTCACCAGGTTTATAAGGTTGTTTGAAGCATTGGTTGGTATTTATTTCTGTCAAGGTGGGGAAAGGGAAATAAGTTAAAGCAAGATGTGTCTGAGTACATATGCATAATTTAAATTCAGCATACAATATCAATATATTTGTAATAACCATGGTAGTCCCTTTAACCCTATACACTTATTCCTTTTTATTATCATCTGAAGAATGTTTCTTACATCTCTGTACATCTTGTTTTAAGAAGGATAGTATAAAGCAGTTGGGAATGAAGGGGGTAAGTAGTGGGATAGTAAGAGAACTGAATTTTGAAGTAAATTCAGTGCAACAGGAAATGCATTTAATGTATAAACCTGAGCTCAGATCATGAACAGTATAGTCAGTACTTAGATAGGAAATGTCAAGTGAAAATTTTAGTGCTCTGTGAGTTTATATTTATTCTGCAAGTGACATTTTTCATTCTTAATAGTGAACCACTTTGTCATCAGATCATTAATAATTCTTTTCCTTGACATATTATTGATAATATTGAATAATAATTGAATAATATTGAATAATATTGAATATTCCTTGACAAATTATTTTTATCTGTACTTCTGCTATATTTAAATAATCAAAGTTTTAAAGCCACTTTAACCAGCAGTAGCGGTGTTACTGTGTGTTTTAGGGGAGTTCCATTGAGGTAAGATATCATCTGCAGTTCTCAGGGTAATCTCAATATGCTGAGTTAATCTTCACTTCTGGTGAAGGGTCTGAAGCACAGGTGAGGAGGGACTGAGAGAACTGGGATTGGTTAGTCTGGAGAAAAGGAGGCTGAGGGGAGACATTATCACCTCACCAGCTGCCTGAAAGGAGGTTATAGCAAGGTGGGGGGGAGTTGGTCTTCCTTGTAAAAAGCAAGATTACAAGAGCAAATGGTCACTTAAGGATGCACAACAGCCTCAGTGTACAGATAATTTTATGTGGCAAGAGTAATTTATAGTTGAAAGTAAGGGAACACAAAACCACTCAAGTGCCTTGATTTTATATCAGTGCTGTTTTGAAGTGGCAGAAATGTGTTCATTACCAGGTAGTCCCTGCTCCCCATGCACATGACAATCTCGTTGACATCTTGTTCAGTCAAAGCTGTGAACAAGTAGCCATGCTCAGCATTTTTGGGCATGCAGATTCCTAAAGGGCTTATTCCTATTGAATGAAGCTTCCTTGCAAGCTTATGCTACTGAATACAAACAAGCTTGACCTTCAGAGGAGTCCTTCAGCCAGCCTCAAGGGGTACTGTGGATGTAACCTTAAAGGGTAAGCAAATTTTTTCTTTATCACATTCTTTGGCTTAGGCAGCTATAATCTTCCTAAATTCACCTTTAGGCACCTACTTGTTCTAATCATTCAATGCCAAGCAATCTCTTAAGTTTCACCTTATGTCATCTTTCATTATAATCTAAATTGACTGCTACTTCTTTTCCAAGTACCACTCTACTCAGGAAGAAACCAAACTAGACTTAGTGTAGCATGGCTAAATTGAAAAACATCCTTTTGCTGTTGTATGACAGCCAACTTGTAATGCTTGTATGGAAAATAGCACATAATGTATGTCCAATAACTATGTAAATAAATAATTCAGCAAACTAAAACATGGCATAGACTTAGACTAGATTTCTTAGTACATTAGAGGCCCTTCTTCTAAGGCTGAACCACCTTCTGCAACTTCTCTGTAAACACATTTTCAAAAATTTCCAAATGACAGTCAGCCTATCTTTTCACTCACTAGTATTGCTTTCTGGAGATTTTAAGATCTCTTTTTCCAATGTTAGTAGAGGTGGCTTTCAAGCAGTAGTTAAACCTGTCTTACAACCATTTCTTTATTACCAGATCACTGTTTTCTTGTGACCAGAAGTAGAATTCATGGACAAGGTGTGATTCAAGATACACTGTTCATATTTTTGATCTTCCTCATTACTACAGTCTCAGGCAACTTGGAATCTGTATTGATGGGGGAACAAGACATGGTCGAGCCATCCTATATCCTGAGTGGGCAGCATATCATAAACACAATAAAAAGAATATCTTAACACAAATGGGAGTTATTAATATAACAAAATGATATCCATAAGTAAATGTCATCATACGTTGTTATTATGAAATAAAACATAACTTTTCTGTATGGTTAAGTGGTTCATATTTGAGCATGTTGACTTTCAAAAGTCTAGATAAGGCAGAATTGACAGATCCTATAACAGGAAAAGCTCTGGAGGAGGGAGCAGGAAAGAAAAGCTACATCTGTGTTGACACGTTGTACAGTGCCAAAGAAACAGATTTACAGAACAAAGCAGTTAGCTCAAAGGAAGCTAATGTCTGCACTATACATACATGTTTTAAGACATCTCACCCTGGGCTGTCTCTAGTTTGTGTGGTGGACTTATGGAAGGTCTTTAGGTACAACTCTGGAGCACACCTATTGGTTTAGTTTAATCCAGAGGGTATCAGGTTTCATGCTTTGAAACTGTTGTGTGATATGAATCAAGGTACATAAGTGGGAGCCATAGGTTCCTGACTTAAAAATTGCAATCTTTGAACTACATTAATGAATGAACTACTTGGAACTAGAACATTAATGTAGATGCATCCTTGCAGAAGAAAACAAACAATAATTTCTAATTTCTCAAATGAAAATATGAAATGCACTTGTTGAGTAGAAACTTTGTTTACAAAATGGCTTCTATTAGATTAATAGATTTGTAAGTTCACATTCTCAGTCCTGTTTAATTACTGTAGCTGTACAGAATCAAATAATTCAGAATCCAGTGTGAAGTTCCATAGGCTGATGGTCACTAAAGATCTTTAGTTGGGAAACAAAACCATTTTAAAATAAGAGTTTGTTTTTTGTTTGAAATTGATTGCCAGGGTCAATGTTGATGAGAACATTAATTATCTTTTGCACTAGAACTTCAAATTGCTAGGAAAAGCTCAGACCTTTTATGCTGTAGTGAGTTTAAAGTCCATAATTAACATAAGTAAGACTTTATATTTCAGACTATAGTAGCCTTATGGTATAAAGATTTGTGATTTGAAGCCTATTTTTAAAAAGAATTGTTATGCATCTAATGTAATCCAACTGTAATAATAGTTGTATGAGGCTTATATGTTTCAAGATTATGTGGATAGGCACATTAATGGCAGTTACAAGGCTAAGGATCACATTTTTCCTGAGTTAACCCCCTAACTCCTAGTGATTTTAGTGATCTTAGATTACTAAATAATATTTCAAGGCCTTCAGTCCCTAAGGTTTTGCCATATATCTAGCTCAGAATTAGTTGTTATCAGTCCAGTGACTATGCTCACTGGCACAGCTTTGATCTACAGATAGATGTTTACTGGTTTTATTTCTGCGTGCAATGTACAACAATATTCCTTGAAGATTTAATTGGATTTTTTGCCAAGGCAGTGAATCTTTTAGAGGTCATTTCGTAGCGTTTGGGGAAAGAAGAACACTAACAGTTTAAGTGAAATAAAAATGTCATTTATATGATGCAGTGTCAGATATGGAACTCAATATACAAAATATTCAGGCTTAATTTTCCTCAAGCAGAAGAATTGAGAGGCATTTCATTTTTTTAGGTGAGAAGTGAAATGTTCCTCTCTGCTCACTGGTAGAGGCATGCTAAGGTGAATTTTAATTATGACTAAATTGTGGTATTACTCTTTCATACCCTGAACATCTGTTCCCTTCAGGACTGATGATTTATGCAGGCTATCACTGCAGACAGCTTGCTACAGCTTATGTCACGGTTAGTAGGAAGCTGGTGGTAGTATTTCAGAAAATACCAGCATCTAAGTGGAGACAGGCCAGTGTGTGTTTTTAAGGTAATAGGGAAGGGGAAGCAAGATGTGTCCGTTTTTCATTTTGAAGCCAAATATTGACTTTTTTTTTTTTTTCCTTTAGACCATCTGTCATTAATGAAGAAGTATCTTGGGCAGTGAATAGCCTGGTTCTTCAAAATGGTGTCAAGCAAAAGAAAACCAAGCCTGGCATTTCCAGCTGCATGTAGAAAATTGTTGAGGGCACCTCTGAGGGAATTTTGGTGTGTAAGAACTGCACAAGACAGAATAACTTTGAGACTACTGCAGCATAAACACAAATTGAAAAGGTAACCTATTTTATTAGCATGTTTGAATGACTGCATATCCAAAGTACCTTCATTGTTGCTTAAGTTTTATTGCTTTTGCAGAATTATAGATTACTCTTAAACAAAACAAAGCAAAAAACCCCAAATAGCCAAAAAAACAAATAAATTACAAAGACTTGGAACTCAACAAAACAGGGATTATGTGGATGTTCAGGTTAGATAAAGGTAGTTTTGCTTCTGTTCTCCCTCTTTTCTGACACATGCACTGCTATTGCTTCTCCTTTGCCTGGTAGTCACCTTGCCTTCTGATAATGCCTATTCTTCTCCTGCTTTTATGTGTGCTATCTAACAGTACATTATCTGAGGATTTACTACTAAGGAATATTATTTCTAAGATTATCTAAGGCATGGGTTATACGTATTATATGTTAAAATATATTTTATATGTTATATATAACATATATAATAATACATATAACAATATACAATATATATACTATATAATATAAAATATTATAAGTTTAAAATATTATATATTTTAAAATATACATTTTTATTTATAGATGCTCAGTAGTTAAAATGTTTGTCTTAAAAGATATATTACTGTGACCCTGTAACTGCATATCTTAAAGTTACACAAGGTACAAGACTCTTTTTTCCAATAATGCAAAATGGGCAAGTGGAGGGGAATATGTTATGATTTTTAAATGGGACATATTCCTCTGAAACTGAACAAGACTTGTACATTTTTTCTTCATGCTCTCACTCTGTTTTCTGTATGAGTGCCTTGAAAAACACAGTTTAGGATATTCACGTGATTGACCTGAAATAAGCATGATGGGTGAATAATGTCATTAGTATTTTCCTCTTGCCTTTTCTTTTCAACAGTTCTGTGAACAATGAATTTCTCCTGGTCAAAGTATTGCCATTTCTGTCATCAAGAAACAACTTGGATGCTACCTATCTTAGACTCTCCTCCAAAGAGTGACAGGTAATTTCACTAGCATCATTTCAGTGACAGTTTCTGCTTTAACCACACAACTCCTGTAGTGATGATTCACCTCTTTCATAAAATTTGCATTCACTGAATTGTGTTGCACAATATAAAAACATTATTGTATGTATTCTCAAGCACAATGATTTCTGTACAAACTGGAAAAGGTAAGATAAATAGTCAATAATCAATTATTTTGAAGTCTGTGTATCAAGCAGATATTATTTAAAAGGGAGCTTTCAACAAATGCATGTTTTAAATTGAAGTATATGACTTTATTTTATCTCATCTGACAACCAGGCTCAGCATAAAATCCTAATAGTGGGAAGATACTTTCTAAAACAATATTTGTAATGCATAAGTAGAAATTATCAGAACAATGTGGACATGGGCAATATAAGATTAGGGGCACAAGAAATGGCTTCTGATATCCCCTACTGTGATAGTATACAACAAGTCAAAGCAGTATCATGTTTGGGGTATGTTGGTCTGTGTGTTCCTAAAGGAGAGTTTCACTGTAAGAAAAAATAACACAAATCCAGTTCCTCTCTTCTACCCTTGTATATGGTCTATATATGTGGTCTATAATAGGGCATAATTCCAATGCAGTTTAAGTGTGATTTTATTCTAAAGAAAATCTATATGCTATTTCTGAATATTTTTATTATTATTCAAACCTATGATTTTCAGTACAAAGTTTCAAATTAATGAGTTCAAGAGCTTGAGACTTTAGAACTGCCTGTGTATATTCCTTGTCTACAAGGCAGATTTAGCATTTGTACATCATAAAAGGAGCCTTTATTCTTTGGGTTATATGGCTCAACAAATGTTTATGTAAGCAGTCTACTTATTTCTTTTCTGGTTCTTACTAGTTTCAGAGAAGCAAATCAGATTTCATCATTGATAGATACACTCAAAATAAACTGGCATTGATCCCATAGCTAGAGGAGATTTTTTTATTCTAACCTAGCTGGGATTATAATTCTCAATGGAGCAGCACATCTCTATGAAGTGTGTGTAATTCCTTTTCCCATAGAGACATAAAAATTGGCTCTGTGCTTACTATCAGGTGCTGTGTACTCCATAGTAATTTTCTGCTTTTATACCTCTATTGCCTGCTCTTAAGGGAGTCTATTCTTTGATTTCAGACCAGTAAGAACTGGCATCAACAGATGCAGTTAATTCATTGGTCTATTCAGACCAGGTTATAATAATATATATAATATAATGGAATTTGATACAGTATAGTATAAACTATGCATTATTATATATTATATTATCATTACAGTAAATGTCTTAGTAGGATGTTGTATGTATAACGTATTGTATATGCTATGTATAATATTAGCAGATCTATACATTTTACACGGAAACTTCACATGTAAATAAAAGTAAGTGCTCGGTTCTCAGTTCCTTTCACCTATGTAAACTTCTAAAACTCCACTGGAAAACACAACTGAATCTATTTAATTGATGTGCCATACAGCATGTGGCCCCTTTTACAGACCTTACTCAGTTTAGCACAGAGAGCACAGTGTGAGCAGGGAAAATAAGAGAGATGTTTGAATTGATCTGGCAAATGTGGAGCTGCTGACACCATGAGTTGTAACCAACAGAGCACTGAAACAGGATTAAGTTCCATTATAAAGCAAGTTTACCTAACTTAGGTTAGAGTACAAAAAAATTACATGAAACCGGTTTGTCCTCTGTGACAGTATGTATAGCTGGTGGAGTGGAGAACACAACTTTTTGGTTTTTTAAATAATATTATTTAAAGTAGTATCTGGAGATGTTTGCTATGAAATCTGAATATATCCCTTCACAGGAAGTATATATTTAAAACTGTAGTCAACTAGAAGTGAACCTTTTGCCTGAATGAAATTAATATCTATGAAGTCATGTTATGAAGGTTAACACTAATTTTCTCCAGGGCCTTTAGCTACCTTGTACAGAATTACATGCTTATTGAATTAGGCAATATATATTGTTCCTTTTCTTCTTCTTTTAAGTCTTATAGAACTTTTGCACATTAGAAAAACTGCTGGAGAAAGAATATATAAATATGCAGACAGAAATCCTGTAAAGTTGAATAAAAGGAAGTTATTTTTTATAGAAGGACTCCATAGGCATGGTAAACCTCTTCCAAATGGTGGCAGAGCTCTATGCTTAAGTATGGGAAAGCTTCCCAATAGCAATAATAAGCCAACAAAGCCACCATGAATCTGAATAGTTAAAAAAGAGATTGATTAAAAACTTAAAGGTAGAAACCTGACCTCAGCAAGATTTCTGTAGTGCTATCAAAGAGACAGGAGGTAAAAAGGAAAAAAGATAGACAACTTTCAAACTGAGTTCTGAAAAAAGCAGCTGCATTCACAATTTCTTCCTATGTTCCTCCAGCGTTGCATGGATTGAAATGTCCCAGAACTCCCAATAAAAAAACCTTGTACATCAAATAGATTGCTGTAGACTTGCATAATACTTACATTCATAAGGATAAACATTAGACAAAGAATAAAGAATAAAAATCTTATATGACTAGGTTAGAATAAATGTAACGAAACTGCTGTATTGCTCTTTTTTCTTAGTATGACTATAATCATCACACACATACACATATGTATGAATGCAGTACACTCCTTTCCACTTCCATTTAATGCCCTACCATTTAATTATTTACCCCTGAATGAGGAGCCATAGTAAATTATTACTCCATTGCTCTTTTAGTTTTAAACTTGTCCAGATTTTAGTTTTCTCTCTAAACTTCAGCATGAGAGTAGACGGAATACCTGGTTCAAAGTTTCATGTGACCACAGTGATTCACTCATTCCAAGTTATTCACGTGTGATTAAATAGCTTCTGTAAATTGTTTTAAAACAATGGAAACAAGTTGTTATGTTTTATTCTGAACTGGTGAAATTCAGCCAGAGGAGATGAAGTAGCACAGCAAGTATAGTGAGGCTTCTGTTGGAGAAACAGAAATGTTGTGAGCATTGCAGCAAGTTTGATACTGACAGACATTACCTTTCTTGTTCTGTGAAGATACTCTAACATGATTACTCTCCTGCAGGCCATAGCAAGTTGTCACTTCTGGTTGCTGTTGGCTTGTATTTGCTGTGGTCCCACACACACTGCTGTATGCACAGTCACAAGCCGTGCTGTAGTGCCTGGGAATATGTGTCATTCCTGTGCATGAATGGACTGAGGAGTAAAATTAAGGCTCCTGTTACCCTTCCTTTCTGCCTGGAAAACCAATTTCCTACAAAATATGAGATTATAATTCCGAATAATGAGAAGAACTTTGCTGAATTCTTTATAGCCTGAGTCACACAAATGACTTAATATTTAGGTAGTACCATTAATTTGTAGAACAGTCATTTCGGTCTGAGGATGATTTTACTTTTACATAGCAAGTCATTTAAATCTGTTAGTTTTCTGTGCTGACCTGCTATAAGCTATTCCAGTAAAAAAAAAAATATGCAGGGTGGTAGAAGTGGAAAAAGAGGCATAAAGTGTATTGGAAACCTACCAAATGTCCCCTGCAAATGGACCCTATTCAGAATCAGTAAGCGTATGATGAGTGAAGTGGTTTTGAATATCGCCTTTAGATTCCATGCTGTTACAAGGCCAGCCCCGAACATGGCAACTCTTATTTCCACACACAGTACCTCTTCACTCTCAATTTAACCCAAAAATCTGATGAACCCATTACTCCATACTTGATTTCATGGAACAAGGAGTAGATATAGTTACAAATGATCAATCACAAGCCTTGAACCAAAGCAGCAAGGCATTAACAATTCACACCATTTCGGTCCACTTGCTCAAGCAGAAGATGTGCCAGCATATTTAATGCACAGCTACTTCGTTCAGTTGAAGAAAAGACATGACTCATGCTCATTTTAGGAACTGAGGAGACTTCATAGGTTTTCATGCCTACTAACCACTGAGTGTTAGAGTTTGTACTTCTAAGCATTTAGCATAACCAGGTGTTCAGTAAAGAACACCCAGGTAGGTAAGTTTTAAAATTAAATGTTGCTTATGTTAAAAAGAAATGGAAGCATGACCTGGGAAATGGTTCCTACAATGAAACCAGGTTCTGTTGTACAAATTTCTATCATACAATCAACATCTTGTTCAGCAGTATTGTAACATTGTAGACCCCACAGGCATACGCCGTCAATTTAATGGGATCACTGAAAAAGCAAAGCAGCTGTGAAAGATTGCTTTAAGTACAGCAATCGTGTGCTTGTCATTCTGTTCAGTGGTGGAAAAATCCAAATTCGGATAGGCATCAGTATTTATGAAAATGACTGCTAAAGCATCTCTCATAAGTACCTTGGGGACAATACGATTTGACATATAGCATGTAAACAAAAGTACACAGCAGCTGTAAGATTAGTTTTTGTTTGAGTAAAACCACACTGACATAATTTAAATAGCGGAGGAAACTGCATGTTCTCCATCACTCAGTATCCCTAAATAAACCACAATTTTGAGTAGCATGTGCCACTTGCCATGGACAAAGAGTTGTGTGGTGTTTGCCAAGAAGAAAAGTGAAGTATAGTGTAGGCTAGAACAATCTCATGCTCTATGTGGTGTACAATGTGTAATATATCTACAGTGTACAGAACGTATTGAAAGTACCATCAGGAAAAAACTTGTCTTGAGGAAGCGTAAAAAGAATTTCTAATATTTTTATCATCCTGAAAGATATTTTTTTTCCATAGTAGAAAAAGGGTTAATGACTTATTTCCTATAATTCTGATACTGTTATCTGGTAAAAAATGTTTTTACGTTTTCATAGTTTATTTGCAAAGAGAAATTGATGTAGGAAAGAACTTGGGATAATACTCATGTTTATGGTCCAGTAATGGAAAGAGATTAAGTGAGAAGTTAACAAACTGAATTTTCGGTTTTGGTTTTTTTTGGTTGTTGGATTTTTTCTGTTTTTTGTTTTGTTTTGTTTTGTTTTTCAGTACTTTTGTGGTGATTATAAATTGCCAGAGGGTGATTTTCCCATTCCTTTTCCTTCCCATTCCTTCTGCTTACTTTTTGTGGATATTCTACTGCGCTTTGGATTTCTTATTTTGATCAACACTGCACTCATAATTTCCAGTTTAAAGACAAGATAAGAATAAACAGATTTTTCTCTCCTGTTTGCCATATTGTCTTTATACCATCATCTCCATCAATTTAAAATCTGTTTTGTTTTGGTTTTCTTTTTTTTTTGTTTTTCAAGGGAAAATCTTATCTCTGTTCTTTAAATAAGTGCTGAAAATTACACTGTAAAACAATAATTTTCTTCCAGAAAATAAATATTAGTCCTGTGATGTAAAGTAAAAAAAATCAGTGAGGGAGAGAATAAAAGCAATAAAGGTATATTTACTCTGTTTGTCTTACCCAAAGACCATTGGGTACTTTACTTTTATCCATGGATGACTACCTAGCAGATAAGACTGCAATGGGAAAAATAATTAAATTAAAAAGGGTAAGATTATAAATACTGTATAAAAATTAAAAACAAAAGAGATTTTGTCTATAATTTATTTAAATTTAAATTTAAATTTAAAATATTTTATATAACTTCTGACTACCTTCCTTTCCTCAGCTTCTCTTGAAGGGAAATTTCCTTTCTTTAGAATTTAGTTCACTTTATGATTAAGGACTTATTTGTCATCTCTCCCTTTCAGGAATTTCCTGAGTACCTCTCAGTAAAATCTGAGAGACAGACATCATGACAAGTTGTTCCTAAACTTTACTAGTTAGCTCACACCCTTTCTTTATAAGGTTTAGCTTTTGCCTTCTTTTTGCCATGGTTAAGACACTGTTATTCAATTCAGAGGCATGCTTCATATTTCAATGTTTGTAATGTTTAATCAGCTAAAACGTTGAAAGAATTCTTTGACATTTGACAGTAGACTTGCAAATTTTTGGAAACTTTGCATAGAGATTTTTTCATCTTGCTTTGTAGACTCTGGTCTGTATAATATCAAAACACTAGTGGATTTAGGAGACATTTAATGGGCTCATTTTTGACACTCTTCTAGTTCAGATTAACACCTGCTTTGTTTTAGGTGAGTCACCAATATAGCAAGAAGTCTTGAAGTAGCCATTCTTGCACACCAACATCAGTTCCAAAGGAGAATAACATAAAAACTCCTAAACTAAGAATTATTTTTTGAGTAACAGTGACTTCCAGAGTGCTCAGGTAATCTTCTGGAGTCACCAACCAGAACAATTGATATACAGAACGTTTCAGTAAAAGCACACTCTTCTGAAATTACCTTTCTGCCTGTATTTATTCTTTCCCTTTGTAGGGACACGTGGTTTTGTATGTCAGTGAATCCCTGTCAGCCTTACTTTGTTAAGTCTGGTCTCCCTTTAGATAAATGGGATTTTAATCATAAACTTAGTATTCACAAGGTTTCAGCTCATTTTTTTAAGTCCCTGCAAGAGCATTGAAACCATGTGAAAATCCATGTCTTAGGTTGCTTCTCTGTCTTCCCATTTGTCACTGATAGAAGCTTCTGCATAGCATTTCCACTTCTGCAGCAAAAAGGAAGTAATTACTTTGTAAGAATCATGGAATAGGTTTCCATTCAAGAGATTAATTAAATGGGTTTTGTTAACCCCGTAGAACAGAAGAAAACTTTTCTAGTGCTTTTATCTATCCTTTAATTTGTTTATTTTGCTGAACAGAGGTTGTACAGTCTTGTTAACACAGAAACACTGGAATTTCAATGGCATTTAAGTACTTAAATTTTAATGGCTTTGACACCTAACTCAGAAAAGATATTTTATGCTAAGTATGCAGGATGGGCATAGTTACAAGGATATCTGTTGGAGAGATAATCATACTATATGGATGCTCTTAGAACTATGTGAGAATTTACAAAATTACTGATTAGATTATAAAATTATATTATAACACTGTGGGAGAGAGGAGATTTGGATTTTAACTTGATTTTTTTTTTTTTAATTAATGGCTTTCACAGAAATAAACACATGGTTTTTCTTAACCATGGGCTTAAATAATTCATCAATTACACTGACTTTATCAGAGGCAAAGTACAGTCTGTTGGATGGTGACTTATTTCTTCATTTTTGAATATGGATTTAACTGTATTATATGTTACTTGTGCATTTGTTCCCGTTATAAAAGAACTTACATGTGCATGTTACTCAATTAATGTGTTAATTTAGACTCTTGATTGTTCTCACAGCTGAGTTAACAGCTATTGAGGCCAAATATTGCAGTATCTGAATGGATTATTTATCTCCTCAATAAAATATGTAAAGTGTAATTCACCCACTGGTATTTTTTCTGACAAACTTTGTATTTCTTTGTTAATATTTCCACATCTAGGAAATCCACTATTCATATCTATATGCAAATATTAATTTTAGGACTACAGCTCGACTAGATGGGAGAATTATGGATATAATTTTATTTGCAGTGTTCACAAATAGGCCTTATACGTTTTCTTGTACATTACTAGTAAAAAGAGGTTTTGGTGTTTCCCTCCCATCCCCTCCTTTCCCCTCTCCTCCCCAGTATCAGGCAAAAGCCTGAAATGCTACTTAATATTATTTAACTTGTTCTTGATAGAAAGGTCCATGTGTGCATTCCACAAAAAATATCTGTGAGGCACGTGCATCTCAGCAATGCATGGAGCTAAAATAACCATTCCCTATTTGTCACACATATTGACATTAGGTCCCTTTGAGAGAATGCTTTCAACCTTTATGGTGATTTGAAATCTAAGAACAGCAAGAAAAAGATCTTGTTGAGACAATCGCTGTGAATCAATTTTATCTATCTTTTCATTTGACCTTTCCTTGTTATTAAACAGCTGCACTGAGCATTTTTATTTGTTAGAAGTTGTTTCTTCAGTAGTGGCAATGAGAAGGTTATAATAAAACAGTTTATGAGAGTGTTTATTATATTTTATGAATGTTCCCGTTTATAATATGGTAGGGGTGTGTAAGCTCCTCAACAGGAATCTGTATACAGAAACAACACGGATCTTGCAATTTTATCAGGACAATGCAAGTAGATTTCAGCAAGGTTGGTTCCAACTCATCTGTGATAAATGAGAAGATAAGGCAATCAGTGCACACCATGACACTTTGTGCAGCTAGTTAGGCACACTTCAGAACTATTCAGGTGTGCTCACAAAGCTTATAAGTCTTTCATGGGGGGGTCTCCATATAAATACATCCTTCATGGTGGCCACTAGAAATGCAGGAGTTGCTTTTCCAAGACTTAACCCAGGTCAGATATAAATAATAGATATTAAGAGTTAGTTCTGATGCTGAGACTGCATTAGAGGCTGTATATTTCAGATGAATCAAAAGAATGCATTTTCTTTTTTTTTATTTTCCCTTTTTTCTCTTTTCTTTGCACAGCTTCTCTGCTTGACAGATGCCTGCAAAATTCCATCACACCTTTGTATGCACCCGTTTGGGTCTTTAGGAACGAAGGTTTCAGCCTCTCAGGAGTAAAGATTTCTATCCAAGGAGTTCTATTGGCCATGAATCAACATGTAAAGTCTGCAAACTGTTGCCAGCAGGTGAGTTGTCCCACTCTTTAAAAGTCTGCTTTTTGGTTTTCATTTTCAAATGTACTTATTGTATAAAACAAGGAACTGGCACTGTGTCATCAAGAAGTGAGACACACTGCATAAGCTGCAGTGCCTGCTAAGAAACTGAAATCCTTTTCCTAGAATTGCAAAGCCAACAATGAAGGAGTTAATTGTGTCTTTTGCTATGGGAAGTCCTATGTTTCCTCTTGCTGTATACTCTGTCTGTGATGTTTCTTATGTGGAAATTCTCTAAAGCAATCATTTTTCATTGCTTGATTTTCTCATACAGTTTTTAATGGTCTCAGAGATCTTCCCATAAAACTAATTTAAACTGAAGTATTTTTCTAATAAATAAATAAAACTCTTTAAGTAAACTGGTGATGCATTATGAAAAAATAAATAAGTGCATAAAATTTTGAAAACTGAAGATTTTATTTACTATACATGTGCTACTGAGTAAATATAACAGATATTTATTTTGCATTTATTTTGAAAAAATAATATGAACCATACTGAAAAGGTCAGTATGATAGTTTGATATAGTTTGGGAGCAATAAGGTTATTTATTTTTTTATGAATTGGGTTCTTTATTTTAGGAAATAAAAGTAACAACCCACTAATCTTGTTCAGTTTATTTACTCAAGTTGATTTATATGCATAAGAATCTATATGTTCCTTAGGATTAGGTGATTACTTTATAAAAATAGTAGACAGATTTGCCAGGAAAAGTATTTTATAGAATTTATACCAGCAGCTAGGGACCTCAGATTTTTAAATTATCTCAGGCCCCAGAGTTAGGAATGGTTGTGTCACACAGATCAAGCTCCCAGTCTATGTAGGAAGGGGGAGGAGAAGTGCAAGCAGTGTCAGTCACACTGTTTATACAGCACCTCCTGCTGTCAGATCCATAAAGAGAAATGAGAACTGACTTAGGAAGAGACTATTCCTGTCTAGAGCTAATAGTGGTCAGCAAGAAGAAATCAAACAAAAAACAAAATGAGAGATCATGGCTGGGAGAGAGAGAAACAAGAAAAAAAAAACCCCAAACTTGTTTCAAAATGTTTCTGAGTCAGAACAGTGATATATTGAAAAGTGAGAAATATCTTTGCACTTTTTGTTGATAATTCTTCACTTTTAAGGTAATGCTGCTTAACAATGCCTTAACATATAATATTTACTCTTTTACAAAAAATAAATACATACAAATTATTATGGTAATTAGTAGAACAAAACAAACAATGGATTTTCCAAATAAAATTCATATGCCAGTCATTTACTGGCTGCTTTTTGCTCTTTCTGTAAAGAACATATAAGACATTTCAGTAAATTAGCTTGTTTTTCATTCATCTGGTGATTATCCAGCATGCTGCAGCTGGAAATTGTAAACTACAAGAAAAATATAACAATTTTAGTAGTTTTGAAATCTCTTCTGAAGACAAATGCTTATTTATAATGAAAGGCTTGCATATAGACATTTGTTCAGTATAACCATGTTGGACATTTTTAACTTTTAAGTGTCCATATTACAGGGATAAATGTCAGTACAGCTATGGCAGTTAATTTTCTACAAAAAATGTTATGGTTTGAATATTTAAATAAACATTTCAAATTAGTTGAAATGTTTAAATAAAAATTTTACAGCACAAGGTTGTTAAATATTTCATACTCTTACTGTGCTGAAAGGCTCTTATTTTGAATTATATTACTCTGAAGATAAGATACAAAATACAATTCAGTTTGAAGTGTCTCTGTTAATTTTTCCAACCATTTTCTAACTGAGGTTGTGTTAGTACTGACATAAATGAAATAATTATAACTGGAGGTTATGTTATACAGTAGGTATAACCATACTTAATATAATCTTACTATATTTTTATTTTTTTGACCTTTTTCTTAAAAAGGAACCAGGACATACAATCAAAATACTCTCAGTTTGTCCCATTGTACTGAGGCCTGGCAATGTATCACTGATGAGGACTACACACAGTATTTATATCAATATAGCATCTAGCCATTACTTCACAACATTTAATACATTCATGATTCATCTTTTTCTCAGTGCTGTTTTGACATTTGAATTATTTGTCTTCATCTTTTAACTTCATCTGGACTTCAGTTTCAGATGCATGTACTGAATCCAAACAATAACTGGTTTCTGCTCCACACTACACTGGTTGCACAGTGTTGCCTTTATAATCATTCTGTTGCTTCTTGCCCCAGTGGAAGAAAACAGTGAGGAGTTACTGTCTCGTGCCTGTAGTCTTTGTATCCTTCTAAAGAGGATGATCTGTATTCTTCAAATAGTATTTCTTGAGAATAATATAGGTGAAAAAAAACCGGTAAGTGGAGAGAGTACGTTAACTTTGAGAAGTGGTTTGTGCTTTTCACTAAATAAAAGAGAGGAAGAAAATATACATATAAACACTAAACTACAAAAGCCTTTTTTTTTTTTTTTTCCTTAAACCCTTTCTGTATAATGAGCTAGAAGCTTCACTAAAATCTTGATAAATCTTATATTGACATTTGAATGCCATGAATTCTGGCAATGTAAAATGCTTTTGTCTAATAAGACAGTGAATTGTAAACAACATTACTATTACAATGATTGTTCTCTTAATATTTCAGCTATTAGCTTTTTTCCTTGTGATTTTAAATATGGTGGTTTGATGTCTGTTGGAATTTCTGACCTCCCCTAATATGTCTGAAGGCTAAAATTCATTCCTTATAGATGAAATATACACAGTTGGGTGAATGTACGTGAGACATTTTAAAATCTTCTTGTCAAGCTACAATAGTTTCTATTAAAAATTTCTTTTGAAAAAAGCACAACCAAAAAGAAGTTACTTTTAACTGAGGTGTAATACATAACAATAGAAATAACATTATACCTGATAGTATGGGATATGGTTAACACTTCCAGAGATGGGGGATGTCCATCTCATTAGCATTCTTCATATGTAGTGGTGCTGTTGGTGGGGGTGTTGAAGTAGGAATGCCATTGTGCTGGGTTCCAGTGTTTGGGGACAAACACTGCTGTGGAGGGAACGTGTGAAAAGGCCATAGTACTGACAGTGAATGAGGAAGGCTGTGCTTTCTGTATGCTTCAAGCAGGGAAGCTGTCATTCACAGGCCTAGCACAGCTAAACAGAGGCCAAAAGAGAAGACTCAAATACCTTTTAAAATGATATTAATGATTTTAAAACATTTGGCTGAATTAGAATTACACTTTTTCCAAGCTGATGCTCCGTCCTTTACTAAATAATATAAAATATACATACCCAGGTAGATAGAAGAATTATCTCATCATTGCCACAGTAAAGATTTATAATGGAAAATGTCTATCTATAAATATTTGAGAATCACAAATTGCTTTAAGTGTGCTTAAGTGGTTTTGAGCATGTGTTACTTACAAGGGTTTAGCAAAATTTTAATGTGATAGTTCACAAACATAACCAATCCTAAGGTGCTGTTCTGTCTGCTTTTATTTTTCCTTGGAAGTGTGTTATATGTCGGGATGAGGGAAATGAGCTGGGATGAGAAGTGACAGGAAATTGTGCTGAATGTTTATTAGCTTGATTTAGATGAACTTACAGTAGCAGTAATTAATCCTTTGAACCACAGCAAATTAAATTACATTAAAGTAATGGAGCTAGTATGCAAAATACCCACAAGAAAACTAAAGAGAATAAAACTATTCTACTACTACTCACCATTTCAACCGTGGGAACCCTAGCAGCAATGTACTATTTCAAAACTGCATAACCAACAGCTTTGCTGTTCTTGTTCTAAGCTATACCCATAAACAGCATAATTCAAAGGTTTTTTTCTCATTTTGCCACCCAGATCCATAAAAATATTGATGGCTTTAAAAAAAAATTGAAATATTGCAAATACCAGAACAAAGAAAAAAGAAAGACTGTATTTCTTGTCTTTTCTTGTGTTGTTCTCTTGAAACTGCTGACTCAAATATTGGAGGTTGAATACATCTGTGATATGCAAACAAAAGCTTTCCTCTGTAATTTCTCTTTTTTGTACTTCATAAGAAACAGACTTGTCATTACAGTTCAAATTCTCACAGATTTCAGTAATTACATTGTCTGGTAAGATTTTTAATGAGTCTTTTGTGTCTTTTTCTTTTACAAATAAAATCTAAACTGTTCTGTTTAATAATTTTGTAGGGGTTTTGGCTGAGAGAAACTGAAAAAATGATAAATTTTAATTAATATTTTTAAATCAATATGTTTTTGCTATCATTTTATATCCTTCCTAGTTCATAAAGTTTTCAGAAAATTGTACCAAAGGATACTTGCCCTGTTTAAATGCTGTGTTCATAAAATTACATTATATTCTGGTAAAGTTGTCCTATTAATTAATAGCTATTATTTGAAGAAAGGAAGAAACTTACCAAAAAGCTAAAGTTGATTTCCAGTCTTGTATTTGGGTTTTTATGGTTTTTAAAGTGTATTCTCAAAGCAACCTCAGTATCAGTCTCTGTTCAGTAACCCTCCTTTATTTTAGACTTCAATATTTGTTTTCTTTTCCTTCCAGCTCTGCTATTCTAATTTTATGTGACATTGACTCGCACTGTCAACGAGGTGTTAAGTATCTTTATTTCCTTCTTTAGAGGTCACACAAAAATAGATTTTTTTTTTTGTCTGTTTGACCTGTGTAGAGACCACTTCAGAAATAATCCCATGTTAAAGTGAACTTTGTGTAGAGCAAGGTTCCATGTGAAAACTGTAATATTTCCACATAGCTTCTTATTAAAAGAATACAAAAACAGTGTTTCAGTAATTCTGAAATTGAAAGAGAAAACTGCCCTCTTGGTAGGCCAGATGAGTGATTCATAGAATGTTGTATTGTTTATAGATTTGAGTGATGGTTGAAATTTTTCCCACAACTGAGCTGCATTCTCATTACCAGAAGTATTTTAAGAACCTTAAACTTGTGTCTTTTTCTAAGTGTCAGGCCTTGAGCAGGCCTAACATCAGTTAAATGAAGTGAAAATTGCATTCTTGTCTTGATAGAGATGAAAATGGATTTCTGGTCATGAAATAGATGTAGTTGTCACTTTTTTAAAAAGGTGTCAGCAGTTTGCTTCAGCAAGTAAGGTGCCAATTCAGTATGACAGTAAACTTGTGATCTGAGCAATCAATAAAATGCTTCAATAACTTCTGCTTCATTACACTTATAATAAGAGGCTATAGATCTGTGGCACATAAAATGATGATAAAGAGGATATGTAGGGACTTAGTGTGACATTTTGTTTTAGTAATACAGTAAGTGCAATGTTGCCATCTAGAGTTTGTGCATAGGTAATTATTCTGGGAGCAAAAGCTGTAGTGAAAAAACCAACATTGATATTTCAAAGTCCTATTTGTTTCCATCACTTAGTGGCATGTATGGCTCCATGTATGGAATAGTTCATTTCCCTTGTCACAAAATTGTTTAGGTCAGGAAAAGTAAGTCAATTTATAGCATTTCTCTGCTTTTTCATTTGTTTATGTGTAAAAATGTCCTTCCCCCCTGGTGTCAGCCCAGCATTAGAATGCATCTAAGAAACAATTCTCATTTCATTAGATTTGGTTGTTACCAGCTTCTAACAGAAATTATAACATTAAAATGATTTGACACTTGTAAGGGGGATAAGGGAAGCTTTGTTATCACAGTGAGTTAATGTTGTTGTGTTTCAGATTCTGACCAAGTGTTCTTTCAGTTGATTTATGTATTATGAGACCATAAATGGCTCCTGCTGATTTTTCATAAACATACATTGCAGGGGAATTGTCTCCAAGCTATTTATCTTGTAAGAAAATTATTTTGATATGTTAAATAGTTTTTTCCCCCCCCTTTTAAAATGGATGGCATCTGACTGATACAACATAGAAAGACTTTTGGCTATATGCCACATTGCATAGAAAAAAAAATAAATAAAATTTAAATCAGATCTAGAAAGAGTTTTACTTCCCAGGGAAAGCACTGGAAATCATAAATTCTTCCAAAATATATTTTTACAAGATGTAGCATCAATAGTTCTATTGAAGGATGGGCTTGTCAAGTTCAGAAATAGAGCAGTGTTTTACTTTGTTAAAGTCAGTGGCTGTGACTACAGAGAATGGGGTACTTTAAAACTACTTACTATAGAAAAAGCCAGCTTGACTAGATGCACAGATACAGCATGCTGCATATTAAGAGGATGATGGATTAAAACTTTTCCTTTTTATAAGCAGCAAGAAGGATTTTGCATCTGGTTTTCCTTCAGCTTGGGTATGTAACACATGAACAGTTTCTCTTTTGGATATCAGAGCATTATAGTGGCTGTGCTACTCATGTTTCATGTTTCTGATGAGGTAGTTCTTGCTTTGATGAGGTAGTGTGCAAATACTGTCCCATCATTTTTCATTGTAATTTATTTGTGAATTTCTTCTGCACAGTGAACATATGGGTGAGAGTAAGGGGTGCAAATCTGTTTGAAACTGTGGGAAGAAGTTAACTGAATACTTTGAAAATGTCATTTCTGGTTGTTTTTCACCATGAACTTCCATTATTTTTTCCTTTTCACTACTCTATAAAAATGAATGTTTACTAGAGACACATAGTTCACTATAAAACAATTAAATGTTAGTTAAGCTGTTGACTACAGATGGGGGGGTGGTATTCTTTTGCAAATTAGAAATTAAGCAAAAATTTGGGACTAATCAAGTATTAATTACAGCAGGGTCCAACATCCTTGTCCAGTCCATTTGCCACTCATATTTGATTAAGCCTTACTGACCACAGAGCCAGGTCATCTTTTGAAGATGTGATGTGCTGAGGTGCCTCCAGAATAACCAGGTGAATCCAAATGGAATATGAATTCTTTGGTGATGACAGGGTGGGAAAGGGAAAAGGACTTAGTTCAAATTTTACTGTTAGTTGTGCAATTGGATTACCACAAAATGATGCCCACTGATTATGCACACAGAGATTATTTTAGGGCATCTCAAACTACCTTTCTTTTTTTAAGGTATGTGTAAGGTTACACACAGTTTAAGATTACATCACATTGGCCACAGATTAAAACCAAGTAATTTAGCCCAGTTGCCAAAGGGTGGGTTATTCAACAAAATAATTTGAATGTTTGCCTGAGTTGAGGGGCACTAAGAAATTTAATATAACTAAACTTTACTAAATGTCTGAGTTTTCAATTTTGTTCCACTGGTCTGAATTAAAAAAAAAAATACATCTGTTGAGAAGGATAAAGTGGTCTTCAATTGTATTATTTATAAATATTCTCTAAACTTGTGTAGTTTTACATGGAAAGGATTGAATCAAGATTAGTTTCAGATGTATCATCTTATAGCTCCATAAAAATACATAAGCTCTGCACAAAGCTGGGACTATCCTTGCACCAGGGTCTTGTCTTTTACCTAAATACATTTTCCCATATTGTTAGAGAAATTAAATGCTGCACAATGATGGTATCTACTCTCTGAGTTTCCTCTTTCACTAAGGTCAATATAAATCGTTAGAATAAAAAAAAAACCTTCCCCCAAGTTTAGAAGTTTCTGAATACATTGAAAATAAATAACTGCATTTCACAACTTTGAAAGTAATTATGGAATTCTATTGCTAAAGTCAGTGGAAGTAGCTTTGACAGATTTTCTCTAAATTACTCAACCACCTACAGGTATTATTGCTGAGATTCTTTTGAAATGAGAATAAATTTTATAGAGTTACAACAGCAAAGTGAAAGGGTATGTTTGATAGATTCCCTGAACTGTTTCAACACCCACAGGTATTATTTGTAAGAAAACAATCATGCAGAGTCTTCAGCTGGTTAGAGAGGGCACAGCATTCCATCTTCACCTGACATCCTATCTGTTCTCTCAACATCCTGTGCCCCCTGCCTACCACCCACTCCTCCCAAAACAATGCTCACCAAGAGAGTTTTGTGTGAATGGACAAGAATATGAATGTTTTTTAAAAGAATCTGAACAGTATAGAAAACACATTGTTTGGGGGTGATGAAAAGGTTTGAGGTGGGAGAAGAAAAACTGCCCTTAGGATTGATTGGTATTCTTCCCTTTCTTTCCTAATTAATCAATGTTATTCTTTAATTGTTAGGACCCCTCAAAGGTAATTATTTACTGGCTTAAAAGCTGAGTGTAAGAAAAAAGACCTAAAGTCAAAATTGAAGATTTTATTTGCTTTATTTCTCTCTTTTTAATTTGATTTGCATATATCACTAGTTTGTCTTTATGAATTATTCTAATTCAGTCCTGAAATATTCTTGAAATACATTGCATAAACTTGGCCTATTTAGATTCTAACTTGAGGACTTTAAGTTTGTAAAAATTAAATGTTATGAAGATGTACACTTTTCAAAGATTCTTGTTTCATGTTGTGGTTTTATTTTCATTTTTCCCTGTAACTTTTCCAAAGACTTTTTAAAACCGTATTTCCATTCTTTTTAAATTATCTGCTGCATTTATCACTTTGAATCTTGATTAATTTCTTAACTTCAGTATAAACAAAATAAATATTTACATGTAAAAATTGCCTTAATACAGTTTTGTTTTCAAAAAATTGAGGATATAAACCAAAATTGTCTTCTCAGTTTATGGTGATGTGCAAGTTTCAAGGATACAAAAGAAATTAGTTCTAAACTTCCTTCTCCAGCAAATTATGCTAAATCCTTCTTTTTCCTTTGTCTTGCTGAACAGTTTTTGTTATAACCCTTATGCTAAGAAATAAAACAATACCTTGTTTAACTTTGTATGTCTGAAAACAGGCACTGTATGGCCAGACTGTGCTGACTTACACCAAATGTTTTCTTAAGAGCACTGAGTGCATTAGAGCTTTCCCTTGTCCCATCTCAGAGTGCTGCAGCCTTCTTGTGTTCAGATCTGATTTATGAGCTGCAATCTTTTGTCCAGAACTAGTGATTAACATCTGGATCCTGGCACCCTTTGGGGGTAGTCACCAACCTGTTTTTCTTTTCCAGACATCTTCTGGGCAGATTACTTCTGCACAGTCACACATCCCTCTTAAAATTCCAATATTCCTGTTTCAATAGCTTCCAGTAGTTCATTTTCTGACTGCTTCTGTAAGTTTCACTTACTAGATGGCAAGTAATGGGCCATCACTCCTGTATTTTATTTTTTTTTTCAAATGTTCTTTTAGCTATCAAAGTAAATTCTGCCTTATTGGACTTCTGAAGGGGTCTCACATTTCAGGCAACAGACAGCCCAGTATGTGAGACAAGAGTATGTTGCAGCCTGTACAGTGAGCTCAAGTGATGATTCACTATTATTACGAGTCTTTTTCTACCATTGTAGGAAAGAAACAACTTACTGATATTCCTCACTGTGAAGTTTTTTCCTGAGCCACCATAACTGTGTTTCATATAGCAAAGTCACCTGAGTTCTGTGCCAGCTGCCAAGCTGTCACACTCTGGTGTCTTGTATACAAAAAATTATTTCATGTAATTTCCAGGTGAGTGGCATTTTTTCCTGGTTTATGACCTGAAGTCCTAAAGCTGGCAATTGCTCAAAGTAAAAGTGAGGTTCTACAGGTATAACTAGCAGAATATATGGGTATTCCAATCAAAATGATTCTGTGATTATGTATCTGTAATTATATATATATATACTCACAGATGCAGAAGTAAACTTTCTTCTTAGCACAACCAGATATGATTATCAAAGCACTTCAGGAGAGGAGTGAATGAACTCCATCTCACTGTGCCTACTGTGAGGGACACAAATAAACACCTCTTCCATGTGCAGAATGGTTGGCTGTGTATCACTATGACTGTCTTATGGCAATGTCACATCTCCATGGGATCATTTTTAGCAGAGTCTCGCTGTTGCCTGTCAGAAGGAAAGGAAACTTTTGTTAGTTACCAAGATTCTGTTGGTCCTTGTTTGTACAGGTAGCCCAAAATAATAGGTTTTCTGCACGAAGTAATATGGATGTATTGAGTAGGGTCAAAAGCATCCCAAGTTTTATCCTGCTTCCTAGACTGAGCTCTTACAAATGCTCTAACCAGAAAATTGCATAGCACAGAAATCCCTGTGTACATATGACAAGGCTTATATTGATTAAGTGAACCTTTCTTTGCTTTTCTGAGTAAAAGTAGGAAGTTAAACTAGTGCCCACATCTTTTCTTATCCTAGACCCATAGACAATTTCTGCAAATTTATATGAAACACACAAGGCAGTAGTTAAGGTATGGATATTACTTTTCACCAAACCTTAAACTATATAGGTCCTTTATAAATAATTTCAGTAGATATCAGGTGCTCTGTTTTCTCTTCATTCTATTTTCTCAGAGTTGTAGTCTTACCTAAAATAGGCGTTACATTAGACATAAAAATGCTTGTAATGCAGGTATTATTTTCCTGATAAATCTGGTGTGCAGAGCTGGGCACACCATTAAAGATGGTAAGGAAGTTTTTTCCAGTCAGGAAGAGGTTCTTCTGGGCCTTGTCTATGAATAGAAATGAAGTTCTATCACAAATGGCAAGGGAGATTCTCAAGCCCGATGCTCTGGTTAGAAAGATGCCATTAAAATAAGCTTCAAACTTAATTTTCTTAGATGATTGCTTCTTTTTGAGAAATTTTGTCATCTGATCAAAATCTCCATGGAGTATTCTGCTGCTTGGTTACCAGCAGTCCCTTGGGCAGATTGGTTCTCTTGGTTGTCATCAACACCTCATCCAGGTGCAGAGGTTGGACAACACACAATCAAATATATGCCCTGAAAAACTTCAGTGAAAAAGGTCTGTAAAGGTGTATGCTGAAGTTTTAACTCTTTTGGATTTGTTAAACTGTTTACCTGACACATCTTATTATATTTGGTATCATATTGTCTTTCCTCTCCCCCTCCTTCTCTGTGTTTTCTTTACATAAAATTTTATGTTTCTTATGTCATGTAAACTAAAATTTAGTTTTGAAGATTACTGCAAATGTCACTGAACAATGGACATTACATTCAGGAAAAGAACCTGGTGTCAGAAAATATAACAATCAAAGAACTATTTACCAATAGGAATAACATTTACATTGCTAAAAATGACAGAAGTTTTTGTCTGTAAGAAACCTGCCATCTTTTAAGGAAGGGTGTAAATAAAGAAGATTCCACCCTTAATTAATTTTAAAATGCATATTCAACAGTTAAATAAAACATAAATTTTTAGGAAATAATTACTTCTGTTGAGCTCACAAATCTACATTATTGCTGTGCTTAGTTTGTAAAATATGTGCAGAATTTTCTAAAGGTAGAAATTTGCTTAAAAGCTGCTTCTTTTCATCTCCAGTCTAAAAAATGGTGTGGTCACTAATTTATCTTCTGCCCTTAGTTTATTATTAGCATAATTCAACTATATAACAATATAGTTGAATTTTCCAATATATCTTTTCTGAATGGGTGGGTTTGTACATAGCTCTTTTTCTGAAAACTTCTGGGGGTACATACTTTTAATCAGCATTGTTTAATTTATCCTTCAGTGTAAAATTACATTACACATAATACAAATATATACAACTATCAGTCTTCTATTTAGCCCTAAATACTGGGCCAGTCTTACGGCTTCTCTTGGAATGCCAGTCACAGGATGCAGATATCATGCAATATTACTTATTTTTCCAGGGCTGGCATCTGGCTGCTGTGTGGATTCCTCAGGCAGTTCTGTTAGCACAGTTCAGATGCCTCCAGGTCCACCATGTGACTGAGGTGCAGATGGAGAACTTGCACAATGCACTTTTCTTTTTCCTCTGTTGATCATCCTAGGGAATCTGTGATCCTTCTTTATGAGCTCAGGTATTTGTACATGCTTTAGAAGAAGCTATTTGCCCCTTTTAATGAGAAACTCCCAAGTTTCAGAGAAAATATTTGCATTTTTTCTGTAATGTTTTACAGTAAGCCTCTTCAAATCCTTGTATCTGACTGATAGATTTTTAAATTGATGCTGCATAAATCTATTTTGAATAATTGTTTATCAATAGTCATTCCCTATGTTTAAAAACTATCTAAGAAGAAATAAGTGGTTAATTTAAGGAAATTATTGAGCGAGTACCTGATTTGGAATACCACTAGTGATTGAGAAAGAATGGAAAGAACCTATGTAGGATAAAAACCATACTTTCTGAAGTAAAAATTTATCATGCTGTTTTTCTATAGAAATATGTCTCAAATACCATATTTATTTCTGGATAGGCTAATCCTTTACTGAAATGGCAGACTTCTCCTGAGCATATCCTCATTGTGTTTTACCATACTATTTAGGAACTATTAATTTTTTATCTTCATAACAAAGTCAAATTAATATTTACAAAAAGTCCTTCAGATTATTTCATTACCTTTCATAATAGGTTTTCTCTCTTAAGATTACAGCCTTTTCCAATAAATAGCAAATTATGCCAACAAAGTAAGCCTACTTAAGTTTGGCGATTTTTCATTGCCAAATGACAATTGTTTCACCACTCATTTCTTCAAAGGATTACTGTTTAAATTAGTGAACTAAAATGAAAAAGTGCATGTTTCTGTTCCCTTGTTTGTAACCCATAATTTTCCTAAGGCCAATTTAAGGTATATTGTCTTTTAGAATGACATTAAATTAGACCTCAGTCATCTGCTTCCTGTCACTTTCTATTATTTTGTACTTGTTCATCAATCCTTGGGGGAAATCAAAGCCTGTGTGGCTCCTGTTTGAATCTGCATAATTCTCAGTGATGGCTGGGTCATGAGGTGCCTCCCCATGATATTTAAATTTCTACCATAACTAGAAACATTAACCCTTCAATGACATGGTCATTCCAATAGTTTTGTTATTATGTATTGTGTGATTCTCTAGTGCAACTAAGGTGATTTATATCTTAAACTGAATTTCAAATTATTATATTTTTATATTAATAAGGATGGCAATAGATTTCTGTAACACTTTTAAAGTTTTATTCATGTATGAATTTATTCTTAAATACCTTCTAACTACACTTGACAACAATTTATACAAATGTCTTTTAGTCTTTTTCTTCTCAGTTCTGAAAAGATTTTAAGGGTATCAATTTGTTTTTTTAGTAGGTAAACTATTTTGCTCCGAGATGTTAAGTTCTGATGATGTTAACACTGCAAGTGTTACTTTTAAAAAACTCAAGAAACTGTAACTCCAGAAGCTATGGGAGGCAGAGGCTCTGTCCTGCTTGGTGGCTGTGGTGACACTGCAGCATCCTATGGCTACGCATGAACATGACACAACTTGTATGCATTCAGTCTTGTCATAGCAGTAGAATAATGGAATGGTATAGAGGAATCAAACACATTTCTAGGTGACAGTTCCATAAGCATGGCTGAGTAGAAGAGATGGGGATAATAATTATTTTTCACTGGAGCAGTAAACATGGGACAAGGAGACACAGTGAAAGGTAGTAGCACTCAGAAACAGCATGGTAACAGCTGATCCCTCATCTGAGTGATCATTGCCAGCAAATGATCATCAATATGTTTCTTGTCCTGCCTTAACTTTACAATCTTGGCTTCTACTCTGAATGTCTGGGAAAAGACATGCAGTATCTTCTGCTGGTTTTGAGATCTAAGCACTTGCATCAGTTTTATAAGATGTGGTGGGAAGTTCAGATCCTCCTCTTGTTGTTTAGTCAAGGCAAAGTAGTGTAAATGATTAAGTACTGTGCATTTTTACTCTCCATAAAGGCAGCAAGTGAGATTAAAAAGAGGATAAAAAAGTGAAATTTGAAGAGCTCAACTCCCTTCTTTCTCCAAGCAAAGCAAATCAATAATGTGTGTCTGGCTTGGAAGTATTCAATCCACTGGATTCTCTGAGTCATAGAAATCTGCTGAGAAACAAGATTTTGAGAGCCTATACAAGCTCCTAGATTTGAGTCAAATATCTAAATATGATTCCATTTTCACTTTTTGATATGGCTTTTACCTTGTTGAATGAATTGACAGATCAAACCTTTCTGAAAATTAGCTAAATAAACATCGACCTTCTCCCTCATGTACACAAAGCCCTGGATTCTTCTGTGTATCCAGTTTACACTGTGGGGCTGTCAGGGAGATGGTTACAGCTCTTTGATTTTCTGCATAGCCCCAGGCCTCTGCCTTGCTTTAACCTATGCCAGCTGGCACTGGCTCCCGAGGGACCATTGCAACATGGGTTTGAGAGCTCCCTTCACTTTATCCATTCTTCTTCTCCACTTAAATCACAGAAGGCTGCACACCCAGTGGACAGTAAATGACCCAGCTACAGGGTACCCTTACCAGGTAGTTACAGTAAGACCCCGTTTCTCCGGATCATGTAGATAAAATGTTGGAGATAGCAGATCACAAAGAAGACATGAAAAAGTATTTAGAACTTTGGTCGTGCCATGCTTGTGCATCCAACCATTTATATTGTTGGTCTAACTTTTTCCTTTGAAAGGATCCTGTACAACAACTCCAGACAAGATACTTAAATCTCAAGGCATTGTAGAGCTGGTCTTGAAACAAAACCTGTTATTTTGATTATGGTGATTATAGATGATTTTTCCACTGTTTTACTCTCTGACCTAGATGCAAGAATTTCCCAGTTTTCAGTTTAAGTGAGGATCACAGACCTCTTGCTCTAGCAAGAGACTCTGTCTTGGAGCTACTGCTTCTCAGTTGAGAGTCCTGCAGTATCTTTGGCTGTGGCATTTTCAGATGTTTCAAATAAACTTTATGGTGTCAGCTATCTTTGTTTTTTTAAATAGGCTTGATCTGTAAATGCGTTGAAGCTCTACCAAGTCCATTACTTTTTACATATATTCATAAATTCATAAGTTCTAAGGCCCTTCTGCCCTGCTTTCCAGATCTGCCCTCAGTTTGTTTTGGTTTTGTTTGTTTGTTTGTTTGTTTGTCTTTTTTGTTGATTCTTTTTGTTTGGTTTGTTGGTTTGGGGTTTTTGTTTGTTTGTTTGTTTTTGTTTTTTAATGCCAGGAAAGTTTTGGTTAGTACATTATTTAAAAATATATCAAGAATACCTGAATAATTTCAGATAAATTAGTTCACAATGGAATATTCTGTAATGTAGCATGCAGCCAGATAAAGTCAAATAGGAAATAAGAGCACATTTTTCACTGCACAGATAATTAACCTTGGAAAGAAAGTATCAAAATATGTTTTTAATTTAGCAGTCAAAACATTTAATTTTGTTTCGATATCATCCTGAAATATATTACTTCTTTTAGCTAGGTACTGAGATTCCTTGGTGGTTTTGTTACCTGGCATTTAAGAAATATGCTATATTTTTTTCCTTGTAATTTTGTAGACCAGGGCATAGCTGGTCTGTAAGTATCACCCATAAAAATAAACAGGTCTTGAACACCTTTTGCTGGCTGGTGAGGGTACTACTGAGTTGTAGAAGGATCCTACGTGCAAGGCAAGGTGAAGAAGGTACCGGGAGGAAGAAGAGGGTGAGTGTAGCAAGGGGCATAATTAAGGGAGTGCAATGGTGATAGTATTTAGAGAATTTTAAACAAAGGTCATCCAAAATACAATGTAACTTTAGGGCCATCAGCTTATGGTTTGGGCAAACTGAGTGGAATCACTTGAGTAAGACACAAGCTTCCTTCTTGTCCTTGGGCAAGCCATAGTACCATAGTACTCTTCCTGCTAAATGAATAATTGCACATTTGCTTTGTGTAGTCTGAAGAGAGGTAAATAAAAACGTAAGTAGAAGCATGTTGAGGTACAATAGAATGGAGTGAAAAAAGCTTAGGACTGTGAAATCTAGTATAACACAGTAGGAATTTTAATTACTTTCCAGAGAAAAGCAAAATAAGATAATATATCTACAGAAAGTATATGATCCAAAAGTATGGTACTGTAGAGGACTTAATATTTTCTTTATTTGAATTCTATTGCTTTGTTTGTGTAATATAAAAGTTTCAAAGTATAATATATTTTGGTTTAAAATAAAAAAGAGCATGTTCTAGAATACTCAATAAGAATTATAGCTACTACATGCATACTACATGCATGCTGCCACTACTATTTTTCACTCAAATTTAACCTTGAGACTATGTTGAAATACAGAACACATTATGCTGGGTAGGTACTGCACTTGCCTTTTCTGCCATGTATCACTATACAGGGATATTTTTTTTTATGTTTGGCAGAACAACAGAAATGAAATGGTCATATTGAGAGAAGACTAATAGCATATTATATACAGTGTCATTATTCTGTTCCCAAATATCCTTTCCAGAACTTGAAGCCTATATTAAAAAAAAAATATGTACATTTATGTTTTTTCCATTCATTGGAAAAATAAATGTAGAAACTTGTTTTTGACATTTTGTTTAACTTCTTTTTGGACATAACATACACCTTCTTTCAAAAATTCTGAACTTTACACAGAGGATTTGTTTGTATTTGTGAGATAACACTTCCTACACATCTTATGCAATAGTCACCTCCTCCAGAAATCCACCTGTAGTTATAAGTGCAAAGTTTAGTTATTTTCAAAGGTTTTAACTTCTATTCAGGTATTAAATAAAATAAATCAAAATATAATGGAAGGATTAAACCTTATAATTATTGTAGTTTCCAATATAATAGAACTGAAGTTTGTTAAAGGCTGAGTAGGAGAAAAAAGGAACAAATTGAGATGTGTTTTTCTTCAGAACAAATAGACTTCTTATGTATTGTAAGACACAGGCTTTTTTTAAAACAAGTAAAAAGCATAAAAAACCAAATGTGCCAGTTCTGACATTTCCTGTCTGATGACAACGATGAGATCCAGCCTGTTAAGGGCTTAAAATGAATGTCTTGTCTAATTTGTGCTCTTCATTTTTATTTCTTTCCTCCCAACTGTCTGATTTTACCCCACCTGTCACACATCACACTTTCACACCCCTACCTTACTTTTTCAGATTTCACAAGCTTTGCCTTTTGTTTTTCCCATCTTAAATGTGATCCAGCCTTCTCTGTTCAACTATTCACTTTACTTTTTTACCTCTTCATTGTTTAATTTTCTCATCTGTGTGCTATTTACTATATTTTTTCCCAAATGAATTCTAGAACTCTCAAGGAAAAATAGAACAGTAAATTTAAGTAGCATTGCACATATATAATACAAATATTAGTGCTTAAGGGCATGTATATTTCCCTTAAAACAAAGCAGTAACCAGACAATGTATTTGATAATGTACTTTTAAAAAATCCATTAATATTCTATTAAAGTTATTATTGCTTAGGACATTTATTTATATCTTGTTAGACTGCTGGTATTGTTAAAATTTTGAAAATTCTGTGCAGCTGAAGAACAGAGTTGTAATAAGCACTGGCAAGATACATGCAACTTGCATGTCACCTTTTCTCACATATTGGTTTCTAATATCTGAGGTCTCAAGTGACTTTTCATTCATTGAATCCTATTGCATCTCAGCTATTTTTGATAATTTATTGCTAACTAAAACAAGTATTGTTTATATACAGGGTATGAGTGGCTAAATAACTATAGGTGTGCCATATTTTAATTATTTAAATTGCATTTATTTATTAATTACATCTGGATCTGGACTTGTGTCAAAATATGGTATGCATTTGAGTTGTGAGAAATTCTGGTAAAACATTGAAACCAATGAAATACAGATGCAAATACCAGATTTTTTACTTAATAATGATGTCAGTGATTGATTTAAAACCCTGAGGAGGTGGTTAGATCATATAGTCCATATATCATATAAATTAACTTATATAAACATTATATGTATTTATACTATACTTTACATAAACCATGTATTTTTAATTGGTTATAACTGACAACATTAAGAAATTTACTATTGTTGATAGTTATAGGTTTTAACTTGTTGAATGCTTACTTTTATAGTTCTTTCCATTTCTTTTCATTTCATACCAAAACCCATTTTTTACTGTAAAGAGTGCACTGCTTCTTTCCTGCTGTGATAATCCTAAATTATATTTTTGTGGGGTTTTTCTTTTTTTTTGCAAATATCATCCTACTTTTTAATTTAAAATTGCTAAATATGTTCTGTAGTGCTGCCTGTCACACATTAATGTCAGTGACTCTAAGCTATGTTTAAGTTATCCACTGGCATCTAGTAATTATCCAGAACCAAGAAATACAAGGCAATATTCTCTGATGTGTAAAATCTCAATCCTGTATGTAACTCTTCAGTCTTAAGCACGTCTAGAAAAAAATCTCAGTTTAGCTTTTGGGCTGAAATATTTTAAAGTTTGCAGGGTTTCTTTTTCCTCATGGGTCCTTTAAACTCAAAACCATTTTAGCATGAAATGGTTTAAATATATGTCCAGGATGTAATGGTATGATGGTGACAGTTGTCACACTAAGCATGCTTATGCCTGGCTCTGCTGAAACTCCTTTCTTAATATATATTGATTTCTTTAATCCTGCTCTCTGAAAGGGTTCTTGAGAAAGTTTTAAAGTATTTCAGAAGTAATCATAATATATTTTACTTGCTGGCATTGTAAAAAATTGAATCTCCATTACCCAGAATTTGTCAGCATCATTGATAATTATTTTCTTGTAACATCCTGAAGATGTACAATAGCAATACTGTAAATGAGTAGAAAATGAAGCTCTTGCTTCCTTCTAAATATTATTTCCTGTCCTCTGTTTTGAGATATTACTTCATACCAAATGCATGTATGTAGACCCAGTGTATGGTATCAGACACAAAGTATGTGAATTCTGATACCTTTTCATCAGTTGTGCACCAAGAATTCTATTTTTTAAATGATATCCTGCCAGCTTTTTCACAATCCATTAATTCCTGGATCAACATCAGAAGGAATGTCAGAGCAGAGTGAAATTCTTGTAAGACACAGATGTCAGGATCAAAAGTCAGAGACATTCTCAGAGCAGCAGGGAATCCTGCTTGTTAGACCTTAATCGTAACAATTAGTATCTGCCATGTGACATTCTCTATACCCTGCCTCTGCTTGGGTTAAGTTCCAAGCATGCTGGAAAGAGAAGTTGGATAGAGAAGTACATGGGCTATTTGTCTTCTTATTTCCCATTATGCCACTATTTGCAAACTTCTCTGTACTGAATAGGGAAAAATTTTACATAATCCTAACTTTAGATTGAAGTTATTTTACACTAAAATATGTGGGGTTTTTTTCTTCTTTTTTCTGAGAATAACCTATGGTATTAAGGTATTCCTTTAATATATATGTTTAATGATGAAAAGACTGTTGGTAACTAGGTTTATCCGCATGGATATGTAGTTTGCCTTCTAGAAAAACACTTTTTTCTTAAGTTAAGTATAAAAAGGCAGGAAAACTGATAACTTAAGTGTGGGAAGATTAGGTCAGAAACAGACTGGAGATTTTAACCTCAGAAATGCAGGAGGTGTTGATAGGTCACAGGAGAACAAACTAATGGGAGAAGGTTATACCCCTGAAGAAAATCAGTTCTGTAAAAGAATAAGGAGGAAGATAGTGCACAAACAGGAGACAGAGTGTTGGAAGGGTTTGACAAATAGTGGAGATGGAAGATGAGCAATGAGATCGGTGATGTCTTACTTATTCACAATGGAAAACAGCAGCTTTGAATCTGGCCAAGCTATAAAAAGAAAGGACAAATCTGTAGTGGGCATAACGTATGAAGAAGGTGGTAATGAGGTGGGGGTTGGTCTCCTTTCACAAGTAACAAGTGATAGAATAAGAGGAAATGGCCTCAAGTTGTGTCAGGTGAGTTTTAAGTTAGATATTAGAAAAAACTTCTTTGCTGAAGGCTTATAAAACACTGGAATAGTCTGCCCAGGGAGGTGGTTGAATCACAGTCCTTGTAGGTGTTTAAAAGATATAAAGAGTGGTGTTGATGGACATGATTTAAACACTGGACTTTGTAGAGTTAGGTTAATAGTTGTCAGAATGAGGTTATGGTTGGACCCGATGGAATGGTCCTGTGATTCTGTCATCTCCAATGACGGAGACTCCTCAACCTCCCTGGGCAATCTCTGCCACTGCTCAGTCAGCCTCCCAGAGAAAAACAGCTTCATGATGTTCAGATGGCACCTGGGTTTCCTTCTGTGCCCGTTCCCTATAGTCCTGTCCCTGGGCACCACTGGACAGAGCCTGGCTCTGCCCTTTTTGAAGCCTCTCTTCAGCTGTTCATGTACATAAATGTTCCCTCTGAGCCCTCCCTTCCACGACCTGACCATTCCCAGCTCTCAGCCTTTCCTCATATGCATGATGCTCCCATCCCTTAATAATCTTTGTGCTCCCTCTCCAATATGTCCAGTGTGGATTTCAGGAGTCCAGAACTGGATACAGAACCTCTCTGTCCTGCTGATGACTTCTGTGGTGTTTTACACACCGTTCTCCCCCCAGCATCCATGGGCTGTAGCAGACCTTGTCATGTATGCTTTTTAACATACCCAGGTGGTGGGAAACAAAACATTTTTATTTATAGATGCATATTTATACATCTGGAGCTGTCCTTCTTCATAAGATGAAATTGTGCAAAAATTAACTATTTTATTTGTCTGCATTTTGGCTTCATCTTGGATATCTAAGCAATTCTGGATACACACAAATAGGAACAACACTTTATTCTTATGTGTCACATATTTTGCATGTTTATATCTGAGAGGAAAATAGCAGTCTACAGGAAAGCCATTAATCAGAAGCACTAAATGCCAAAGGTAAAAATTAATGAATTCACTAATGGGTTTTTCTTCTTCTATCCCTGCTGTTATCATTCAGCTGCTTTCATTTATCTGCAGTTTCCTCACTTTTCAGGAGTATTTACACAAACATGCCCACTTTTAGCATCACAGGCATTTAATACTGAAATAGCAGCTGCAAACAAGTAATGCTTTTGGGTGATTTCACTGGAAACATAAAATTACTGTCTTAGAGAGAAAACAAAGTCTGTGAGAAGCTGGAAATGAAAGTGCTACAACTAACAAGATATACCAGGTTTTGAAAGACTGTATGCAATACATTTAAATTGGTGTATTGAGGCAGAGAGTTTGATTATTCTTTGCTTTAGCTTGGTAAGAGAAATTCTGCAGCAACTTCTAAAAATTCTGTTTATTTTGTATTTTTATTTGAAAGTGGAAGTGTCTTCAAAATGTGCATGTGTCTGTGTTTTTATAATCTTGAAGGATAAATAGGAGTAAATTAACAATAAAGTAGAACTATGTTTTGGAGAGGCTTAATTAAATCAATCATGCTCATCATCTCACCTAAAATACCAGCAGAACAACTAGTTTAATGTAGATCTGTTGCTTTTTTTCTACCTCTAGGTATTTCCTTTATGTTGTTGTAGAAAAAGGTTTGTTTTCATTTTATTTCATTCTAGGTTTATAGCATTCAAATGTTTTAAAAATCTGAAGTGATAAAACCAGATTTGATTTGTATTGCTTTATTTGGCATAAAATATTTAATTATCTCCTGAAAAGAATTTTAAATCCCAAATTTAAATAACATGATTGTAGTTCTGTGGTATCTAGTATCACTGACACAGAAAAGCAGAAATGCCTTAAATTTAATGATGAAGAGGCACAGAGCATAAAGAGCTTCCACTGCAATGCAGAACAGAGATTTGGATTCTCACACTGTTGGTAAGTAAAGAAAAGTGTTTTTTGACTTAGCTCCAAGGTAAATTTTAAAGATTTTAAAAGGTTCATCCATTTAGCCCTGTTTAAAGATGCTCCATATTTTGGCTTCCCTGATTTAGACAAGCAGTTCTGCTTTTTTATTTATATATTAATATATACATATGTACCTGTGAAAGTCCATCCTCACCATAATTCACCATATATATGTTATGATACATATTCTGTTTTTTTTCCCCTCTATGGTCTATATAAAGACAAGATAAATGAAAAGCAGTTAAGAGCCTGAAGTAACTAAGGTCACAGGTGGATTTAAGGAAAGTATTCAAGGTAGTTCTGATGTAAATTCTCCTGTGCTGAGGAGAGCTGAGGGATACAAACCTGGTTTATTCCTACTTCTTCAGAAGCATCCTGTTTAAAATGGAATGGGGTAGAGAATGAAGTATGGCACTAAAGGAGATAAAAGGAGAGTTCAGTGTATGTTTTTTTAAGTCTTTTTAGGTAATGAAACATATTGCTAAAGGCTAGCAGCATGTTGATGATCAAACTCAATATTCTTCAGGTACTGATTGACCTCTGACAAATAATTATTCCAAAACCAACTTATCAGTTCCTCAACTTTGCAAGGAAGCTCTGTGCTTTGTATCAAGCATGACCTGGCATTAATTGGCTCCTATCTCAAATATTTTGGATAGTGTTTGGATTTTCTGAGATGGCTGTGGTTTATTGGCTTCTTCTAATCCAGTGTTTGATTAAGTGTCCAACCACCGGCTCTTTGATCCTATTAATTATTTTCTGGTATATTTCATGGTTAACATCTGAGCCTTATTTGTCTTCCCTATCTTTCTTCTTCCTTCCCTGGTTCCTAAACGTTTAGTGCCACTCAATTTCTACTCTTTCTTTTGCTCTTATCTATTCCAATTTTGTTTCTATCATTGTTTCCTTTGTCTAGGTTCATTAATCCATTAATTACCTCTGGTCTTATTTTTCCTACAACCACATCAGGTAGGGGCTTTTGATAAAAGCTTCAAAACTGAGATTTCTTGTTCCATGACTGATCTTTGTTTGAATTGAGAAGGACTTTCCACAGTGAATGGATCTCTTGACTGGAAAAGTTTGTTCCATTGACTAATATCCCAATTTTCACACATCCATTGGGCTCTCTGTGATACTTGTATGTTTAGCTTCATCTTTTTCAAGCAACAAAATAGTGTTTCTGCAATTATTCCTGCATTCTATTAAAAGGAAGGAAATTATTTGCAGTTCATGTGAAAAAAAAGAGGAAACATAGAAACACTTCTGAAAATTCATCTAGAGTGTCTGCAATTAAATATTAATTGAAGCCAGGTCTCCAGCACCTTGGCCACAAGCTTAACTATAGGCTGTTCTGTTGCTGCTGGGAGGGTATATGAGGAGCTTGGTATGCTGCATAATTTAGTTGAATATATGAGCTTCTGCAATTGACAGACATTTGGAATGTCTGCTGTTCTGAGTGATTTACTTCATTAACAATACCTGAAAACCACTGTATATTTATTTATATACACTTTAGGTTCAGAACTCTTCATATAAAATGTTTTACCCAGACCAATGCAGCCTAGGTCCAACCCAGAACATCTTATTTTTGAGTCAGAGGTCAGAAATTCTGGAAGTCACACTTTATTTTGCCTGTGAAAAATATTCACATGCTCAGGTATTCTGTTAAAAAATAAAATTTCAGCTATAATAAAACCAAATTTTCAGTGTCACTAAATGTAATTAATGCAAACTCAAAATTATGTTCTAATCTGTTATTGCAGGTGGTGCTGGGGGAGAATCAAAGGAAG